>NW_016107348.1:2271191-2316321 GCF_001604975.1 Cebus imitator | reverse complement strand
AAAAAAAAAAAAAAAAAAAGAAAAAAGAAATTGTGGCACATATACACCATGGAATACTACGCAGCCATAAAAAATGATGAGTTCATGTCCCTCCTAGGGACATGGATGAATCTGGAAACCATCATTCTCAACAAACTGACACAAGAACAGAAAACCAAACACTACATGTTATCACTCATAGGCGGGTGTTGAACAATTAGAACGCATGGACACAGGGAGGGGAGTATCACACACTGAGGTCAGTAGGGGGTGGCTAGGGGAGGGACAGGGGGGTGGGGAGGATGGAGAGGGATAATGAGGGGAGAAATACCAGATATAAGTGATGGGGGGAGGAAGGCAGCAAACCACCTTGCCATGTATGTACCTATGCAACAATCTTGCATGATCTGCACATGTACCCCAGAGCCTAAAGTACAATAGAAAAAAAAGCACTATGCAGACCAAAAGAAGCCAATCTCATAAGAACCCTTACTAACTGATTCCATTTATATGAAATTCTCTAAGAGGCTATTCCATGTTATATTTTTTGACCTAGGATCATGGGTGGCAGGGTACTCAGTGCAAAGAAATATGAGGGAACATTTTAAGATCACAAAAATATTTTATATCTTGACTGTGATGGTGTTTTCTCAGGTGTATACATTTGTCAAAATATATCAAACTGTACACTTATAATGAATGCACTTTATCTTATGCAAATTATACCTCAATAAAGTTGTTTTAAAAAAATACTAGTCTGAAGAACAAACCAAGACCTTCTCAGACTTGCATTCAGGATCCTTTATAACTTATTCCCATATTTTTTTTTCATCCTTATTTCTCATATGCCCCAGATTAAATAACCCTCATATTCAAACAAATTGACCTAAGACATATCCTCCCCAAAAAAGATTATTCGACCACTCCTACTCTGTTTCCTGGGCCTCTACATACACCCTCTTCATTCTGCAGAGCCCAGGTTTATGACCACTCCTTCCACAAATCCTTCCTCTCACGTGTCCTGATTTTTCTAGCCTTTGTTATTTGTACTGCTTTTGCTTACTATTCATTTATTTATTTATACTATACTTTAAGTTCTGGGGTATATGTGCAGAACTTGCAGGTTTGTTACATAGGTATGTTTGTGCCATGGTGGTTTGCTGCATCCATCTCCTTGTCATCTACATATTTAGGTTGTACTTTATGTATTTTTCGTGTGTTCCTCTCATCTCTCAAGTTGGGCTGTCACCCTTTGATATACAGCCAACTCCCATTATTCCCAGTAGTTATATTCTATAAAGTTGCTGGGAACACTGAATTAATGAATACTGAACCATTGCTTCTAGGGGAAATATAGGGTTAGATTCCTGAGAGCTTCTGGTCACAACATTTTCAGTGACCAATCAATCCCTAACCTTGTTTTATGTATGTTTCTGTCGTAAAGACTCCTTATTGGATATACATTGTTGATTCATTGAACTCAGGGCTAACAGCACTCTAAGTCATGCCTGAAACATAGCTCACTTAACACATGCATTTTCTCCACAATGCGTATCACAGCCTCCCTGTGCTGAGGAACATTTAAGCACACTTCAACAGCGTGCTTGGGCGCCATTTCAAACAATGAACCCATCAATGAAAAGCACAAAAATGCTAGAAACAAAAAAGACACTAAAGGGACACATCACAAAAGGGACGCTTATGTAGGGTATGAGAGGTGAAACAGAAAGGCACAGCATTGCCTTGTGCAACCTCACCTGGGAACCAAGCTGGTCACACTGGGCGACCCACATTTTTCACCATTCTGTACATGTCCATGGATGGCCAGGAAAGTGGCATGGGTATTGATTTGGGGCTCACAAACAAATTTTAGCAGGTATGCCAATTCATAAACACAGGATCTGTGAAAAATGAAGGTCATCTCTCCTTGACAACATCTAGCGTAATGCAAGACTGCTAGCAGGCATTCAATAATATTACTCTAGATAACTGGAAGGGCAAATAAAAGAAGAAACTAACTCATGGCTTCATTTAAATCTCTACCAAGAATGCATGTTTAAAATTAATTTTACAACGCATGTTCTGGCTGGGAGACAAGCTCTCCAGAAGTAAGTTTTTAATATGCTTACAGAGACAAGTGGGAGGCCATAACTAGGAAAAACTCTCTTAGAACTATTTGCTAATTATAGCATCCATTTTTAAAAGGGGGTTTCTTGTTCTTTATTAGCAACCTGAAATTTCCTTACTTCTGACTGAGCAAAGGGTATAAAAAGAAATTGATGGTTATATTTTTAAAAGCAAAGAGATAGTTACCATTTTACTTCTTGAAGAGAAAACAGAGAGACATGGGATTTAATTCACCCCATTAGAAATTTCTAGGAATAATCCAGAAAAGGAGAAATCAAGGGGAAAAAAATAAGAGCACCAAGAAGTATTTTAAGTTAGAATGCCCAGTGTTGGCAGACATGTGGGTAAATGAGCATGCTGTACACTACTAATGGGAGTATAAATTGATACAAGTTTTCTACAGGGGGATTAGTAATATGTATTAAGAGACTTGAAAACACCCATGTCATTTAATCCAGTGATTCCACCCCTAGGAATTTATCCTAAGGAAATAATTCAAGATGCAGACTAGGATTTACATGCAATAATGTGCATAACATTGCAGTGCTATAGAAAATAGAAAGATCCTGAAACAAGCCAAATGTCTATGGAGGGATTGTTAAATAAATAAATTATGATGCACCTGACAGCTCAGGTGTCATGCTGTCCTTCTTCCCCACCCCGTCCCCACCCTTTATCTTCAAGGTAACCTTCCTCTATTATGTGAGAAATGAGACTGTTTTACCCTAAAGATACTCAAGATGCTTATATTGCCATTTCCAGTTCCACTGCGGACCATCATTCATTTCGTAGGTGGGCTCCATGCAGAACTCCTAGATACAGCCATCTCCAAGGATACCATGGAGGCTGGATTTAGAGCCAGCTACACTTCCTTTTACTGACCTTTTACTTTATTCTTCACATATTTAGCCATACGCTGTGAATGTATCAGGTCTTTTTTTTAACCAAAAGCTTGGATTAACTGAAGAAAGTTGTAAGTAGGAAGAGAGAGCCCAAAGCTATATGCTATATGAAGTTTCTCCAGCCTATGGGATAAGCAAGCTAAAGCTTAAGTTCTTCATGGAACTCCCACGGATGGGAGGAAGGTTTCTTTCATTGATACATCCCATTTCTTATCTCTGCTCCCCAGTCCCCATGTCTTTCTCTTTTCTAACCACCTCCTTTGAATTTCCACACAAGTTTTGAAAAGCCCTTTTCCAATCTATAACAGAGGATCTCCCTCTCTGAGTAGCACATGACCCTCAATTTGAAGTATCCATTCTAGAATAAGGTCCTGTTTTTCAAGGGAGGGAGGAAAGGAAGGGAAGGAGGAAGAGAGACCTCAGAAGAATAGTCAACAGTGGCTTTCACAATGCAATCTGGAGGAAATGGGCAAAGGTCAGTGGTTGGCAATCCAAGACCCACAAAGCAGAACAGGGTAAATATGGACATCACAAATTATCTGGTTGGTCGGTCTCACTCTCTCTCTCTCTCTCTCTCTCTCTCTCTCTCTCTCTCTTTAGACAAGGTGTTGCTTGCTCAGGCTGGAATGCAATGGTGCAATCATGGCTCACGGCAGCTCTATCTCCTAGGCACTAATAATCCTCCTGTCTCCTGCCTCCTGCCTCAGCCTCCCAAGTAGCTGAGACTATAGGTGCACACCACACAACTGGCTAATTTTTTAAATTTTGCTATATTGCCCAAGCTGGTCTTGAACTCCTGGACTCAAGCACTCTTCCTTCCTTGGTCTCCCAAAGTGTTGAGATTACAGGCATGAGCCACTTTGCCCACCCAATGATTGTCTGGGCACTTTGTGATTCCCACTCCAGCAATTAGTCTCTTGTGATTCCTACTTCAGTAACAGTTGGCAATATGCCTCTTTGTTCTCCTAACTTTCCAGCAAGAAACTGTTGAGCTAAGTGCACAGTGTCCCCAAGAACAAACAACCATTCTCTGAAATAATAGTCTAAGTCCATATCTCTCAACCTGATTGCACATTAAAACTATTTGAAGTGCTTTTCAAAAATTCCAATGCTCAGGCCCCAACTCATAGATTATGATTTAATTGGTCTGGTAAAAATATTCAAGTCAAGCTCTGAAAAGTATATACAGTGATTGAAAACATTATTGAATAAATGCTTTGGGACCTGTTCTGGAAAAGCTTGCTCTGGAATCTAGAATATAGATAGTCCCTATTAACAAGAGCTCAAAGAACATTGGTTCAGCAAGATTTTTAACAGTTATCACAGCCCAAAAAGAAAAATTTTAAGTTTATGTGCTCAAATAAACTTTAGAAAAATCTAAACTCTGACAGGAGATAAATATTGAGGTGCTGTCGGGGTGTCAGAGGTCTTGATGTGCCAATATGCATGACGACTTTCCAAGAGAGGTTATATGTATAGAATGCAGCATTTCCTGAACTTATTTGACCACAAAACCTTTGTTTTCTTTTTGTTTTACAGGATGACTCTAGGAATAGCTAAGAAATATAGCTTGAGAAATATTACGTATATCGTTTGTAGCATATTCTTTTTGTCAACAAATTCAATACATCTACAACCATCTGATCTTCGACAAATCTGACAAAAACAAGAAATGGGGAAAGGACTCCCTATTTAATAAATGCTGTTAGGAAAACTGGCTAGCCACGTGCAAAAAACTGAAACTGGACCCCTTTCTTACACATTATACAAAAATTAACTTAAGATGGATTAAAGACTTAAACATAAGACCTAAAACCATAAAACCCATAGAAGAAAACATAGGAAATACCATTCAGGACAGAGGCATGGGCAAAGATTTCGTGACTAAAACACAAAAAGCAATGGCAACAAAAGCGAAAAGTGCAAATGGGATCTAATTAAACTAAAGAGCTTCTGCACAGCAAAGAAACGATCATCAGAATGAACAGGTGATCTGGGAGAAATGGGAGAAGATTTTTGCAATCTGTTTGTCTGACAAAGGGCTAACATCCAGAATCTATAAAGAACTTAAGCCAATTTACAAGAAAAAACCCCACCAAAAAGGGCACAAAGAATATGAACAGACACTTCTCAAAAGAAGACATTTATGCAACCAACAAACATATGAAAAAAATGCTCATCATCACTGGTCATTAGAGAAATGCAAGTCAAAACCACAAGGAGATACCATCTCACGCCAGTTAGAATGGTGATCATTAAAAAATCAGGAAACAACAGATGCTGGAGAGGATGTGGAGAAATAGGAATGCTTTTACACTGTCGGTGGAAGTGTAAATTAGTTGAACCACTGTGGAAGACAGTGTGGCGATTCCTCAAGGATCTAGAACCGGAAACACCATTTGACCCAGCAATCTTATTACTAAAGAATTATAAATCATTCTACTATGAAGACACATGCAGACGTATGTTTATCTCAGCACTGTTCACAATAGCAAAGACTTGAAACCAACCCAAATACCCATCAATGATAGACTGGATAAAGAAAATGTGGCACATATACACCATGGAATAATATGCGGCCATAAGAAATGGTGAGTTCATGTCCTTTGCAGGGACATGGATGAAGCTGGAAACCATCATTATCAGCAAACTGACACAGGAACAGAACACCAACACAGCATGTTTTCACTCATAAGTGGGAGTTGAACAATGAGAACACATGGACACAGGGAGGGGAACATCACTCACAGGAGCCTGTCAGCGGGTGGAGGGGCTAGGGGAGTGAGAGCATTAGGAGAAATACCCAATATAGATGAGGGGTTGATGGGTGTAGAAAACCACCACGGCATGTGCATACCTATGTAACAAACCTGCATGTTCTGCACATGTATCTCAGAACTTAAAGTATAATAAAAAAAAAAAAATTTTAATGAGGTTGACTGCAAAGACAAGGTTTATGTTTCTCAATGGAAAACTCTAAACCACTTATGGGTTATTAGATTCTAATCTTTATTATCTTTTAGCTACTTGTGTCTCTTTGTAAACTGGTTCCTACCATCTTGTTAATTTTGTCAGTAATTAACAGTTACTTTTTCTCCCACGCTTCTTACTTGGCATCACTGAGAACTAAAAATGCCACTTCCCCAAAATCCTGTAACAAAAGCTCGCTGACTTCACAAAAACACCAAAAGAAAAGTTATTCTTAAAGAAATGTTCACAAAAGCAAATCATCCACATTGTATTAACCATGTCTTCGGCTTAATCTTTGAGTTTCATTTCTCTATATAGTGAGCAAACCTCTTGAATGTTAGATAATCGGATATATTCTTTGATACTCTTCCCATTAAAAAGTGAAGTCTATATCCCTTCCCCTTGGATATGAATGGAATTGTGACTCCTCCAGCCTAGAGTATTCTGAAGGCTGGGCCATAGGGCCGTGCAGCTTCTCCTCGGTTGCTGGAACACTTGCACTAGGAGCTCTGAGCTACCATGTACATAAGAAATCTGGCTACCGTGGGGACCCAGGCCCAGGGAGAGGTGGGTATTTGGAGGCATTCCAGTCCACAATCCCAGCTGAGGTGAGTCTTCGAGTTATCCGGAAATGAGCGTGAAGAACCACCAAATATTTCTAGAACCCCACCTTTCAAGTCACTCCCAGTTATTATATCTTCTTGGCTGAGGCACCAGACATCCTGAAACAGAAAGAAGTCATCCCCACCGTGCCCTGTTAAACTGCTGGTTCACAGAGTCTGCAAGCATAATGAATTTCAGGGCGGTTTATTAGGCAGCAGTAGATAACCAGGGCATACTCTAAAACAGGTTTTAAAAACATATCAAGTCTCAACAATTTTAGTGAAGTACATTGAATGCCATTTGAGAAAAGATTGAATAACATAAGCCTGACAATAGTTCCATCGGACAGTAACATCTGCAGCACTAATAGCCAACGTGTACTGAGCATTTAGTGCGGCCAGTTGCAGGCTAAGTGCTTCACACTTATTTTCTCATGAGAATTACAGAAAAAGAAGCTATCGGATTGTGTGTCATTCTTGGAGCCAGTTCCTTATGCTTCTCACTGCTCCTGCGCATGTCACACTATGTGCCTCAGTTTACTCATCTGTAAAGTGGGATAATATTAGTTCCTTAGGAAATCATTTCAAGGATTAGGTGAATTAATGTGTGTAAAGCACTTAGAACAGTACCTCCAAGGAAGAAAGGAAAAGGAGCACAGGATGGGTATGAGAAGAAAGTTTGTGTCGTTTCAGCAGCCATGCTTCCTCTGGCCTCAGCAGGCCTGTGTCTGCCACCTTCACATCCCAGTTTACAGCATAGTGCCTGGCTCACAGCAGGCTCTCTCAGTGGCGGCTGGATGCTGAGTTTCTGCCCATGGTTTCATTCCCCACCCCTATCTAATTCTAGTGAATACCTCCATCTGTGGAAACTGGGTCTTTGAAAGAAAAAAACAATCCATGGAATGTCCACTGGTGGGAGCCTCCTGCTCCCCACTGCCTATTTTGCCCTTCATTGTCCTTGCCTGTCCTGTCCCATGCCCTGCTTTCTGCAGCTAGCCTTGGCCCTTTGTTCAGACTGGCATGGTGATCACCCTCACCAACCCCTGCTGGTCACTGAGCCTTTTCACCTGCCCCTCCAGGGAACTAAGCTGGTGCACAGGAAACAAACTCCCGCTGGTGAGCACATCTCTAGCTCAGGCTCATGGGCACCTCTCGTAAGGAGACCAAGCTGCTGGAATAGGCTGTGGGATACGGTTTTCCCACTTTCAGATAAGGAAACTGAGGCTCAGGTGATTGGGTGGTCCAGTGTTACTCAGGCGGTAGGCAATGATGCCAAGACTTGAGCCCAGGACTGTCAGATTACAAACTAGAATTCTTCACATTGTGGTATCATTCTCCTCTTCCACACCTCGCCTACCTTATTCCTCTTCACTCAACTTTCCATGTGCCAATCTGGCTTATTCCTTATAGGAATTCATCTTCCTGCCTTGATTGTAAGGGGAACCCTTAAAACCAAGAACTTGGAATCTATGAACATCTACCCACCCCGCAACCGTCCTCATGCTCTTCCATCCTCTGAAAGTCCACTACACACACACACACACACACAAACACACACACACATACATACATACACACACCACACACACACACACCACAAACACACACATACATACACACACACACACACCACACACACACCACAAACACACACATACATACATACATACACACACACACACACCACACACACACACACACACACACACACACACTACTTCTGTTTGTTGGGCCACACACACACACACACACACACACACTACTTCTGTTTGTTGGGTTTTGTTCCAGTTGTGACAATGTTTTTTTTTAATCCTACCAAGTGGACTAGGGGTGGGGAAGTCAAACAGTTACTATATTCACATGGTGAATTGATTTAGGTGATAATAAAGGCAGATGTTGCTATAGCAACTAACATTCTAGGATCCCGTATACATCTTTTTGCCTTGGTGCAAAGTGCACTGAGTTGTAGCTAACATCTTCCCGAATGGTCAGTGCAGAGCAGGGCACACTGACCACTGTGGTCAAGTCAGAGTTGCTCACACACGTGGGGCTCCTTAGCCACCAAAGCGTTGCTGCAGCTCCCGGCTCCAGGTAGATCTGGACAACTGATCAGCCTCAGGGAAAGCCGTCCAGAGACTGCCCTGTCTGTCTCCTGGGCAAACTCTCCCTCACTCGCCTTTTCTTTCCCTCTTTTTCACGCTGGTTCTAAATTATGCTAACTGGTAAGGACAGCCTGGGTTGTTTTCTGAACACCACCTCGAGGTACAAGGGTAGGGTGTTCTCTCTGACAATAACCAGGTGAGAGCGAGGCTCACCCTGTGTGCACTAGTGGGGACAGCCCGGGCCCCTTCCCCTAGGACTCCTTCCCTGCTTGTGGAGGGTTCCTGCCTGAGAATCTCCCGCCCCTCCTCCTCATCCCATGTACCCAGAATTGCACATGTGCCCCCTCACTCACCCAACCAAAACCAGCCATCGGCACATCACACAAAGGGGGAAAGATAACTGGAATTTTAGTAAAGGGTGTGGTTCCAGCCTCAGCTCTGCCACCTAGGAGCTACACGACCCCCCAGAATCTCAGTCCCTTCCCCTGAGAGACAGGACTGCACCCATGGAAAAAGTGCTAACCAAGTCAATCCATTCACAAATCGGTGAAATTAACCACATGTGGCAAATTCATTTCCCATGGATATTTTGCCTTTTTTCACAAAATAGGAGCCTAAACCAAAAGAATAAATTCCAGGTACTCAACCTGCCAGACATTATGCTAAGTTAAATTAGCCAGATAAGAAAGACAAATACCCTATGATCTCACTTATGTGTGAAATGTAAGAAAGCTGAACTTGTAGAAGCAGAGGACAGAACAGTGGTTGCCAGGGGCTGAGGGTGGGGGAAACAGGGCAGTGTTGACGAATGCGTACAAAACTACAAGTCCTAAAATGAGTAAATTCTGAGGATCTCACGTACAGCAGGGGTGGTGATGGGTGTTTTAAATCATTTGGTTGTGATAATCACTACACAATATATGTATATCAATTTATTACTATGTGCACCTTGAATATACACAATCTTTATTTATCAATTCGTCTAAAATTTTTTTAATTTAATAAAAATGTAAAAAGAAAATTACTTCCAGAAAAATAGTAAAGTCTAAATTGTAGAAACCCAGGCATCAGTTAACAGTGGAAGATATTCTCTGATAGCAATGGGTTCCTGTAAGAACCATCTACATGCATGGCTGTCACCCGCCCACGCTGAAGCAACTGCGCGCTCATGGGCTCAGAGTTTGGTAAAGGAGGCAGGCAGGTAAGAGACTGTAGACACACATTGTGATGGACATCATGGGGTGGTGGGGGGAAGTGTGTTCCGAGGAGGGACAAAACCAGAGGGAAATACCAGGTATGTCAACTTAGGCAAGCTACTCAATCTCTGAGCCTCAGTTTCCACATCTGTGAATTGGACACAATGCCTGTCTCATGGGGTTGTTTCTGCTGTATGATCTTAACTACTCCACACTTTGGATCATCACTATTTCTAATGGTTCCCAAACATCTTCTATCTCGATACCCAGCCCACACCTCTTCTTTGAGCCCTACAGCTCTATGTCAAGGCACCAGCTGGCAGCTGTGTGTCCCTCAGACACTTCAAACTCAATATATCCCCAGCTGAGCTCATCATTGTCCCTATAAGTTTTTGCCTTCCCCGTGTTCTCTATCTGGATCAGAAGTGCCATCTTTTATTCTTGCCTCTCCTTACACACCCGTGGGACCAACCAGCCACTCAGTTCTGTGGACTTTACCTCCCCAGTAGTTCTGGTGCCTTCTCTCCAGTCCTTAAATAGTTGCTCTGGCCTGACGCTTAGTGTCTCTAACCTCTAATGGGGCTTCTTCTCCCGTCTTGCCCCATAATCTCATCCTCCTCTCTCACTCTAGAGAGGACCTTTTTTACTTTTTCTTTTTCTTTTCTTTTCCTTTTGAGGCAGGGTCTCACCGGGTACCCCAGCTGGAGTACAGTGGTGCCATCATAGCTCACTGCAGTCTTGACTTCCTGGGCTCAAATGATCCTCCCACTTCAGCCTCCCAAGTAACTGGGAACACAGGTGCATGCCACCATGCCCAGCTATTTTTTATATTTTTTGTAAAAACAGGGTCTCCCTCTGTCGCTCAGGCTGGTCTCAAATCCTGGGCTCCAGTGATCCTCTCACCCTAAACTCCCAAAGTGCTGGGATTACAGGCGTGAGTCGCCATGCCCAGTCAAGAGGCCCTTTAAATGCAGAGGTGATCGTGTTCCTCCCCATCATCTACGGATAGGTCTGAACTCCTCCTTATGAGGTTCTTCAGAATGCAGCCCCCCACCACCTTCCCAGCCTCACTAGCCTCCACCATCCACAGTCCTCACTCCACGCTCACAGACAATCCCCTGCTTACAATCCCCTGCAAATCTGTGGCCTCACCTTTGTGCCTGTGTGGAGTTGTGTCCACTCTACTTGAAATGCCTACTCTCCCCACATCTCCTGCCTACGCCTTCCCTCACTTTCCCTACCCATTCATAACCAGGCAGTGCCTCCTCCTGGAAGCCTCCTCTGACTTCCCAGGGCTGGGCTCCTTGAAAGTCACGTGCAGAGCACTCTTGTGGCGCTCACCACACAGTCGTCTGTGCACGTGCTCATTTCACCCACCAGACTTCGAGCTCCCCTGCAGCACAGACTAACCACAGCTCACTCATACATGCACCTCTAGTTCCTAGCACAGTGCCTGGCCCCTAGCAAGTGCTCCAAATATGTCTGACGAAAATGTAAATGAATGAAATGTTTGGAAGAAAACCTTCCTCTTAACATTGAACTGAACCCCATGGATTTTCCAGCACCAACTGAACCAAGCACAGGCAATAGTGCTAAACAGAAGGGCCGCCTCCAGACTGGAGCTGTGGAGGTCAGTTTTGTGTGTCAGCTTAACTAGGCTGTCATACCAGTTATCCAAGCAGCACTAGGGTGTGTGTTACTGTGAGGGTACCTTGCAGATGTGGTTACCATCTACAGTCAGCTGACTTTAAGAGAAGAGTATCATCCTCAATCAACTCGGTGTACGTAGTCCAATCCATTGCAAGCTGAAGAAATGAGCAGAACTGAGGCTTCCCTGAGGAAAAAGAAATTCCAGGACCAACCCAAATGCCCATCGGTGATAGACTGGACAGGGAAAATGTGGCACATAGACACCATGGAATATTATGCAGCCATCAAAAACGATGAGTTTGTGTCCTTTGTAGGGACATGGATGAACCTGGAAACCATCATTCTCAGCAAACTGACAGAAGAGCAGAAGATCAAACACCACATGTTCTCACTCATAGGCGGGTGTTGAACAATGAGAACACATGGACACAGGGAGGGGAGCACTACACACTTGGGTCTGTTGGGGGGAAATAGGGGAGGGACAGTGGGGTGTGGGGAGCTGGGGAGAGACAGCAAGGGGAGAAATGCCAGATGTAGGTGATGGGGAGGAAGGCAGCAAATCACACTGCCACATGTGTACCTAGGCAACAATCTTGCATGTTCTTCACATGTACCCCAAAACCTAAAATGCAATAAAATAAATAAATTGGAAAAAAAAAAAAAAGAAATTCCGCCTGTGGATGGCAGCTTCAGCTCCTGTGTGGGAGTTTCCAGCCTGCCCTTCCTGACAGCTTGTCCTGTGGCTTTCACTTGCCTAGCCAGCCCACAATCATGTAAGTCAATGCCCTGCAATAAAGCCTACTGGTTCTATGGTTCTGGTAGAACCCTGATGGATATACCAGCCTACAAAGCCCTGCCAGAGCCCTGAACTGAACAGACAGACACTTACCTTTCAACCAAAGCTCTTCCGGAGAGGAGCACACTTAGGGCTCTTTGGATGTTGCCACTTTATAGTAGCTCTGCAGCATCCTGGAGAAGTGGGTGGGTGGTGACAGCCATGCCCCTTGTGCTCCAGGAGAGGCTCAGCACAGGGGTCAATGTCTTGTACAATACGGCACAGTAGGACAGACCATCAGTATCCTGCCTCCCAGGCTGGGCTCCCCAGAAAACCAAGTCTGAGGCATCATTAATTTGTATTGATGAGAAGAAAGGGCTACTGTAAATTGTTAAACTTGGACAATTAACATGTAAACAAACATGTAATTGCAAGTCAGAGTCCTGGCTCACCCAATGTTCTCTTCTCATTTAATTTGACATGAGCCGTTTAGTTTTAATTAGGACAGTGCGTCACAGTGTATTAGTAGGAGTCCTGTAGTACGTGTTGTGGAAATAATGAAGGCTTAGCAACGAGACCTGTTTCAGTGCTCTGCTATTAAACCTTCACTGAGAAAGGAGGTGACGCTGCCAGGCTCTTTGTGGAAGTGACTGGGTTTGGAAATTAGCCCTGTTAGAAAGAGCTAGGTGAGACGGAGCCTGGCAAAGCCCCCAGACTTGAGCAAACCCAGGAATGCTCAGCTCACGGACCTGAGCACCAAGCCCATTGCTGAACCTCATGACTACCACCTCTGCAGATCCCAGCAAGGCCTGGAATATGCCCCACCTCCCACCCCCACCACCAGTGGCCAACAGGGCAGGACAGATGCGGCCCAGGCAGTCCCCAGAGGGAGAACGGCCCTGCTCGAATCCTGCTTGTTCACACTCAGACTCCACTAACCTGAGCCTTCCTCGGTAGATCATTTGGCCCCTCACAGGAACAGAATCGAGATTCATGCCTTGCTGTCTCATGGTGGGAGGAAAACGGAGCCCCTGTGGCTTTCTTCTGACTTCTCAAGTGTCTGCAGTCAGGTCGATTCATCATGAAATCGGTCCATTCATGCTCAGAAGGCAAACAGCAAATGTGTGCCTCTCACTCCACTTCAGTTTGAATTCCACAACGCTAGCCTTGCCTTTCCTAACCCCCGATCCCCTGCCCCCTCTCTTAAGGAATCTCTGTCAATTAAACCTTAGCAGAGAAGCAGTCCCACGTTTGTTCTCTCTCCGTTATCTGCAGTTTTAGCCTTTCTCATTTGTGGACAGAAGGCTGTCATTCAAAGCAGTTCCAGGTATTACTGAATAAGTAGAAAATATTCGTCTAAGGGGGATACAACTACTCCTTTCCCCAAAGTCACCACCAGGTTATGAGGAGGACACTGAACCGGGAGACACAAGGGATGCATTCTAGGCCAGCCCTGCCACACAGCCACCTCTAAAATCGTAAGTCACTCACTTCTTGGAGCCTCAGTTTTCTCCCTGTAAAATGAAAGTTGCTAAGCCAAGCCATTTTTCTGCCTCAAGTTTCTGAACTGTCAGAGGAGAAAAAGCTAATTTTCCTAAGGTCGCCTCTTTTATACTGAACCACTACCCTGTCTTGGATCTCTTTCCCTCTTCCTCTCCATATCTACTCTCCTTTCTGTCTTCTTTCTCCCCCTTCCCTCCCTCCCTCCCCTCCTTTTCCCTCTCCCTCTCTTCCTCCTCTCCCCGCCCATCTCCTACCCCCTCAGAATTCAATAGATCACCACCAAGGCAGACACTGTATAAGTCTGTACTTCTACAATTCTGTGGCCCCATTTCCCGGTACCTAAGTTGCTTGTCCAGGGGAAATAGTCCCCGAAGCATTCAGCATGATAAGGGGTAGGATCGTTGGAGGGGGCATTGGCTACTGTAAAAGGAAGGCTTAAGAGAGTCTTCGGGCCTCCAGAAGGTAAAAATAGAAAACCTCAGTTCTTTGAACCAAATCTGGAGGCTTGGGCAGTGCATAGGGCGGGGAGAGGTGCACATCCCCTTGTGTTTTGTGAACTAAGCTAACTTAATTCCACTATATGCATGGCATGAGCTCAGTGTCATTAACAAGACACCATCGACAAGGAACTTGGGGTACGGAGCGGGAGAGGGATGTGACAGAAGAGAACTGCAATACAGAGAATCAGCGGTGGATGTGCAGGGCCCAGGAAAAACCAAGGTCCACTTTGAGGGGCTAGAGCAGTCTGCTTGGAGGGGCGGCCTCTCAGTCTCTCAGCAGCATTGAGGCAGGTGACTACTGCCTCCTCCTGAAACACTTTCTTCACTTCTTTCTCCTCCTTCGTCCACTCTTCCTTACCTCCTTTGCTGGCATCTCATCCTCCACACCTTTGTGTGTGGGAACGCCCCAGCCCTCGGTCCTCACACCTCTTCTCTTCTGTCACTCACTCCCTCGAGGAGCTCATCATGTCTTGGATTTAAACACCACTTGCAACCAGAAATCACCACATTTGTATTTCCAGCTCTGACCTGTTCCTCTAACCGTAGCTCAACATGTCCCCTTCAAGGTCTAATGGGAATCTTTAACTAAATACAACCAAAACTGGACGCTGGAGTTCCACCCTCGTCTCTCAGAAACTAACTGCATGTCCCTCAGTCTTCCCATTTCAGGCCACATCTCTGGAGTTCTTCTTGAGTTCTCTTTTCCTGTCATGCCAACATCCAACCAGTCCGCAGAGCTTGTGTTATCTCCACCTGAAAACTAGGACCCTAATTTATCACTCTCACCCCCTCCATTGCTCTCACCTTGGTCCAAGCCACCAGCCTCTCCCTCTGAGACTCTTGTATCTGCCTCCTAATCAATCTCCTTGCTCCCCTAAAATCAGAACCATCCTTTAAAATGTAAGCCAGATCATGTCCCTCATGGCTCAAAACCTCAGTGTGGTTTCCTGTGTCACTCAGAAATAAAATCTAAACTTTCTCCCATCACCTAGAAAACCCTTGTTGTAATCTGGGCCTTGCCTCTCTGGCCCTGCTTCCTACCATTTCTCCCACCAGCTCACTCAGCTCTGGCCATGGTGGCCTTATTACTGTTCCTTGAATGTGCCAAAAACCATTCTCCCACCTGCTATTAAGGTCTTCTCTCAATCTGGACCATCTTTCTTCCCTACTGCAATACCTGCCTTTGTTTTTTTTTTTTTTTTGAGACAGGATCTCACTCTGTTGCCCAGGCTGGAGTGCAGTGGTGCAGTCTTGGCTCACTGAAACCTCCACCTCCTGGATTCAAGTGATTCTCCCACCTCAGCCTCCCCAGTAGCTGGGACTATAGGCACATGCCACCATGCCTGGCTAATTTTTGTATTTTTTGGTAGCAAATAGCAATGGAGTTTCACCGTGTTGGCCATGCTGGTCTCAAACTCCTGATCTCAGGTAATCCACCTGCCTTGGCCTCCCAAAGTGCTGGGATTACAGGTGTGAGCCACCATGCCCAGCCCCTGCTTGACTTTCTCCCTCACTTCAAACATCATGTCCTCAGAGGAGGCCTCTGCAGCACAGGTCCTTTCACCTCTTACATTTGAGGGTCCTGGCAAGAAGTGGCTGGAACATTCAGCCATGATCTTTGGAGAGATCTTCCCATGAAGGCTCTACTCAAGGAGGAAACCAAGAAGAGATTTTGAGGTCCCGCAAAACTGGCTACACTAGGAAGCCAGTACCATTGTTAGTCCTGCAAGAGGAGAAACTGGTGTTACCCAAGCCCCCCTGAGAGTCAGAGCCGTGGAAGTGGGGATGCTTGATAGCACTGTGGCCCAAGGAAAACAGCCACTGCAGAACTGTGGCCAAGCAGAGAGCAAAGGAGCAAACACTTGGCTCTCTTCCCACCCTTGAGTCTCCTGATGATGCCTCCTTTTGACCAAATACAACTGGAAATCAGAGGGCAGGGAGCCCTGGTGATGCAATCCATGGAGTTCAGGCTCAAGAGCACAGAGCAGAGCAGACCTACAAGAACAGATCCCAGGCCAGTGGAGATTACTCAGCACATCAGTATCTCCAGTTCCCTCTTCCAACATGAGTCATCACATTCCTCCTTCTGCCTGCTGTAACAACTGGTGACAGTCCAGAGGATGAGGACTTAGCCTGGATTGCAGAGTGAGAAAGATGCAGACTAGAGTCCCTTGCCCACCCCACAATGAACACAGAGCATGAGCAAAAAAAATCAGCCCCTGAGATTTGGGGGTTGTTTGTTACTGCAGTTTCAGCTAGCTTATCCTGACTGATGCACTTCCTCTATCACCTTAACATGCCTTGTTTTCTTCATCAAGCTTATCACCACCCGATGAACTTCAGACTTGTTAACTATCTGTCTCCTTTCTCTAAAATGTAAACTATAAAGACAGGACTTTGTTTTACTACTAATTCTCTACATCTAGAACGGGACCTGGAAAATAGTGGACGCTGTTCTTTGTTGAACAAATGGATGAACCAAGGAGCTAAAGACATATATTATTATGTCCTAGGCACATTCTCAAACTGAAGCAGTGGAAGATTAAGCAACTCACTTAAGTTCACCAGGCTTAAACAATAGAGTTAAGTTATGAAGGCACTTTGACCCCAGAGCCCAAGCACTTGACCACCGTGCTATGCCTCTTCCCAGTATCAACAGAGCTTCATGGAGAACTTCAACAGAGACCATTCCAGGCACGGACCAGAGGCTGGAGAAGGCCAGGGCCTCCTACATACTGTGAAGTGTTAGCTATGGCTAGAACTGAGAGGGACAACCAGTAAACTGTACAAGGTAACAGTGAAAATTAGAAACTTTAACCATGTAAAAGTAATGCTAACTAGTCGTTTATGTGGACTGCTTACCATTGCTGCCTAATTCCTAGGTAGCACAACAATTAGGTAGATCTTTAACTAATGTCAACCAAACTTTGTTGTAAGTTTTATTTGATTATAACTGTTGTAAGTTCAAAACAAGAGCTTAGGCCAATAATGAGTTGGCTGCTCATGGAGACTGGTTCTCTGCCCAGAATTTAAAATTAGAGAAGAATTACCTGGTCCTTACCAGATATTGCCTGTATTATTAGTGAACTTCCAGGTATAAGAGTTTCATCTAGCTTAGGAGCTCCTTAAAGCTGGGACTATGTAGTTTTTCCTGATACCATTATTCCCTCCTCACCCAGAGTCCAGCTCAGCCCTGAATACAGCGGGCGCCCCTACACCAGGGTTTATCTATGGGTACTCACTCTTTACATAGATGGTCCTGGCTCACGTGTCTCTGAGTCTCTCCTCACTGCCTGGAGGCGGGGAATGTGGGAAGCCCATGAGTGTTTTGAAAGCATTGGCTGGAAGGTGCCACATCTATACCAGCTTGGACAATTCCAAGAGCCTTCCTGGAGACTTGCAACAGGCCTTCAGAAGAGTTGAGATGGCAAAGTGGGGGACTGCTTGGTGACCTAGAAGCTGAGAAGAACCCTTGAAATGTTAGAGAGGGCCAGCTGTCCCCTAATATCCATTCTTTCCTTCTAGAGTTAGAAATGTTTTAGCCGGGCACATGGCAGCCCTGATGAAGACTGTATTTCCAAGCTGCTTTGCAGTTAGATGTGGCCATCAGGGTAAGAGAGCAGAAGCAATGTATGCAAGGTCAAGACCATGCCTTTAAAAGGAAAGAGGGGACCCTCCCTCTCCTCTTTCCCCTTTCCTTGGGCTAAGGTGCAGGCAGGAGTTAGAGCCTAGACAAGCCTCCTTGGACCCAGGATGGAATAAGGTGTTGAGATGCCAGAGCAGCAGGATCAAAGGAGACTTGATGGTCAGAACCCCGAGCTGCAGCCTCACCCCGTAACAGAGCATGCCCAGTGCAGACATGATAAGCACGAACGCAACAGCATCAAGGAGAGTACAATGCAGTCAAGGAGTTAGGAAGCGGGGAGCTGTGAATATTCATTACCTTGTAATAAACATTCAGTTTTAAGTTTATAACACTTAATTGTTAATGATGGCTCTGTGTAACAATCAGCTCCCAAGACTTCTGAAAACGTGTGGCAGCTCCAGCTTCGGGTCTTTGTCAGAATAGCAGAACCTGCATCCTTACTAATACAAAGCTGTTAGGGGACATGGGAGCATGCTGGGAACACGTGCTTGGGGGTCCATGATAGATCACTCAGCCCAAGGATGAGCCGGGGTCCCCTGAAAGTGATGGTGCCCCAGGGATAGCTTTGAGCAAAAAATTCTCAGGCTTCTATTATGTTTCTAAAAAGCAAAATACTTCTTGCAGCCTAACTGCAACATGAACAGCCCCCTCTCTGTGGAGAACTGCTGTTCCAGATGATGGTGAGGGCTCCTGCTCCAATGCCCAGGGTCCTTCGTGACCCCACTGAGCATTTCTGCCTCTTTCCCACAGTGAGTCTCTTGAGACCTTCTCTTACCAGGTTAAAGACAAAAAGACATCTCTGGTGTGAGGCACAGACCCTACCCCAACCTCTCACTTTCACAAAGCACAGGATGAAAGGCAAGTAAGTCATTCATCCAATAAATGTGCATAGATTAACTGGAAAAATACAAGACTCTAAGTAATCACTTTGTTAAGAATCGCAAATAAGAAGCAAGAGAAAGGAGAAAAGAAAAAGAAAGGAAGGGTGAAAGGAAGGAGGAGAGAGAGAATGAGGAGTGGAAGGAAGAGAGAGAAGGAGGAAGGAAGGAAAGAATTTATATAGGCTCCTCTCTATTTATATTGATATGTATTTATATATTTATACACACACATACAATAGTATATAAGAATTTGCTTGGAGGCTGGGTGTGGAGGTTGAGCCTATAGTCCCAGCTACATGGGAGACTGAGGCAGAAGATCACTTGAACCCAGGAGGTAGAGCTGCAGGGAGTCATGACCACATCACTGCCCTCCAGCCTGGGCAATGGAGCAAGACCCTGTCTCTTTAAGAAAATCCATGGGGATAGTAAACCTAAATTCACATTAAGGGCTACTTCTAGAGAGGGTGGACAATGAGATCCAAAGGGGCATCCAGGATCTTTTAGCTGGTCTGCAATGTACGTGTGTGTGTGTGTGTGTGTGTGTGTGTGTGTGTGTGTGTGTGAGTATGTTCATTTAAAGCAAGTCTGGTAAATATTTGTCAAGATCTGATAAGTTTGGTAATAGATATTCATTACAAAATCCTTTATATTTGTCTATATGCTATAAAATTAAAAAACGACCTTAATTTTTAAATTTCAAAAAATGTATTCAGTAAAATGAATTCAATCCTAAAAAAAGAAAAAAGAAAATGTTCACATTATACATACCTCTATTAAAGTAAGTGTCTCATTGCATTGTCATTATGTAGTTGTACGCCCCTATCCCCTTTAGACTGTGAGTCCTTGAGGGCTGGATCTAAATCCTTTAATCTGTGAATCCCCAGTGCCCGACCTAATGCCTGGTTCAACATCTCCTGAACCCCTGTTATGTACCAGGTGTTCTCCTGGACTCCAGAGATACAAAAGGTAATTCGGATTCAGCCCCTGTTTTTTAAGAATCTTACACACAGCAGGAGAGACAGATGAATAAATAACTGATTATAATTCACTAGGTTTCCTCTGTGATAGACTCGTGGCCCTGGCAGTGCCTCTTCCGCTGATGGAAACCGTGGCAAATAGGCGTGGAGAGGCACCACATAGGGTGGGGGGAGGGAACAGACTTCTGCTCACCTCCCAGTGTACCTCTCACATACATGGGACATTGAGGAAACACACAACTTCACTAATACTACTCCTCATCCATAAATTATTCGCAGGACTGTCAGTATTCAATGAGATAATCTAATTGAAAGTGCCTGGTACCTTGCTGGGATGGTGAGTGCTCAATAACTATTAGAAGTCATGGAAAAACTGAGGATCAAAAAACCTGAATGATTCACCCAAGACCAAGCTATTATGGGTAACAAGTCCAGGATTCCCAACCAGCCGTGGGCTCCCCGGGGTACCTTGAACACAGTAAAAATCTTGAGTTTTCTGGGTCCTCAATAAACACCTGTTGAATTGAAACTTAATTTCAAATTTGAAACCCCATCTCTACTAAAAAAAAAAATACAAAAATTAGCCGGGCATGGTGGTTTACTCCTGTAATCTCAGCTACTGGGAGGCTGAGGTGGGAGAATCAATTGAACCAGGAAGGCAGAGGTTGAAGTGAGCCAAGGTTGCACCACCGCACTCCAGCCTGGGCAACAAGAGCGAGACTCTGTCTCAAAAAAAAAAAAAAGAAAAAATTCAAGCTCAAATTGTTTAAGGCCTACACTCTGTGCTGTTGGGTCTGAAGTTTATGACCATGTCCCCAACCCTTTCCTTCCCATTTTCACCTAAGAAGTAAGCACTGCCTCCATATGGCTCCACCTGCTAGGGATGGTATTGAGATTTATACTTCTTCAGGGCATTTTTCTCTATAGTCTCAAATGCCCCATAAAGTCCATCCTGTGGAGCTGGAGGCCATCAACCTTAGCAAACCAACACAGGAACTGAAAATTAAATGCTGCATGTTCTCACTTATAAGTAGGAGCTAAATGATGAGAACACATGGACACATAGAGGAGAACAACACACACTGGGGCCTGTCAGAGGGTGGAACGTGGAAGAAGGGAGAGGGTTGGGAAAAATAACCAATGGGTACCAGGCTTAATACCTGGATGACAAAATAATCTGTATAACAAACCCCCGTGACAAAAGTTTACCATATGACAAACCTGCCCATGTACCCTGGAACTTAATAAAAGTAAAATTAAAAATAATAATAAATAGAAAATAGGATCCAAGATGGCCAAATAGGAACAGCTCTGGAGTGCAGTTCCCAGAGAGAACAATGCAGAGAATGAGTAATCACATTTCCAAACGAGTTTTTACTGCCCACAGACCAGGAGATTCCCGGACTGCAAAGAGCCACAAGTTTCCAGCAAGGCTGTTTCAGCTGGCGCAGCGGATCTCTGCACAACAACTCACACAAATCTGGGCGGCCATTTCAACTGTCATCTGGAATGTCTGGGAGACAGACCGCCCATTCAACTGGAAAAAAAAAGGGGGCTGAAACAGAGATCCAGGTGATCTGGCTCAGCAGGTCCCACCCCTACAAAGACCAGCAATCTGAAATGCTCTGGACTGAGAGTTTCACAGCAAGTGCAGCTGGACCCGGGAGGGTCCAGCTCTGTGGGGTTAAGGGCATCCACCACTACCAAGGCAATCCACCATTACTGAGGCAGACCGACATTACTGAGGCAGACTGACATTACTATACCTCTGAAAACTAAACTGCAAGGAAGTTCACACAGCAACTGGGCAGAGTCCACAGCAGCTCACCAAAGCCTCCGATGGCAGACTGTGCCTAGGCGACCTTCTCACTGGGCAGGGCATCTCTGAAAAAAGTCAGCAGCAGCAAGTCAGGAACGTATACATAAAGCCCCACCTTCCCAGGACAGAGCACCTGGAGAAAAGGCAGTTATGAGTGCTGCTGCAGCAAACTTAAATGTACCTATCCAGCAGCTCTGAATGGAACAATGGAGCTCCCAGCTCAGCACTTGAGCTTCTATAAGGGACAGACTGTCTCCTCAAACAGCTCCCCAACCCCTGTATATCCAAAGAGACACCTCATAAAGGAGGGCTCAGGCTGACTTCTGGTGGGTATCCTTCTGCAATGAAGATAACAGAAGAAGAAACAGGCAGCAACCCTTAATGTTCTGCGGCCACTATAGGTGATCCCCAGGCAATCAGGGTCTGGAGTGGACCTCCAGCAGTCCTACAGCAGAGGGGCCTGACTGTTAGAAGGAAAACTAAAAAACAGAAAGAAATAACTTCAACATCAAGTAAAAGGACATCCACTCAAGACCCCATCTGAAGGTCACCAACTACAAAGATCACAGGTAGACAAATATACAAAGATGGGAAGAAACCAGCACAAAAAGGATGAACACACCAAAAACCAAAACGCCTCTCCTCCTTCAAGGGATCACAACTCCTCAGCAGCAAGGGAACAAAGCTGGATAAAGAAGTTTCTTCCCCGCGTAAATTTTGATTAGGATTCATTGATTGCACAGCCCTAGAGAAGATATAGAAAAATAAATGCACGATTAGGAAAAAAAAAAAAAAAAAAAAGGATGAAAACTCACAAAACCAGAATGCCTCTCCTCCTCCAAGGTATCACAACTCCTCACTAGCAAGGGAACAAAGCTGGATAGAGAATGAGTCTGACGGACTGACAGAAATGGGCTTCAGAAGGTGGGTAATAAGAAATTGCTCTGAGCTAAAAGATGATGTTCTAACCCAATGCAAAGAAACTAAGAACCTTGAAAAAAGATTTGACAAAATGCTAATGAGAATAAACAGCTTAGAAAAGAATATAAATGACTTGATGGAGCTGAAAAACACAACACGAGAACTTTGAGAAGCATACTCAAGTTTCAATAGCCGAACTGACCAGCAGAAGAAAGGATATCAGAGATTGAAGATTAACTCAATGAAATAAAATAAGAAGGCAAGATTAGAGAAAAAAGAGTGAAAAGAAATGAACAAATACTCCAAGAAATATGGGATTATGTGAAAAGACCTAATCAATGTTTGATAGGTGTACCTGAATGTGATGGAAAGAATGAATCCAAGCTGGAAAACACTCTTCAGGATATTATCCAGGAGAACTTCCCCAACCTAGCAAAGCAGGCCAACTTTCAAGTCCAGGAAATACAGAGAACAACACAAAGACATTCCTCAAGAAGAGCAAACCCCAGGTATATAATCATCGGATTCACCAGAGTCGAAATGAAGGAAAAAATTCTAAGGGCAGCCAGAGACAAAGATCAGGTTACCCACAAAGGGAAGCCCATCAGACTCACAGTGGACCTTTCAGCAGAAACCCTAAAAGCCAGAAGAGAGTGGGGGCCAATATTCAACATCCTTAAAGAAAAAAACTTTCAACCTAGAACTTCATATCCAGAAGAACTAAGCTTCAAAAGCAAAGGAGAAATAAAATTCTTTATAAACAAGCAATTGCTGAGAGATTTCATCACCACCAGGCCTGCCTTACAAGAGCTCCTGAAAGATGCACTAAACTTAGAAAGGAACAATCAGCACCAGCCACTCCAAAAACATACCAAATAGTAAGCAACATTGACACAATGAAGAAACTATGTCAACTAATGGACAAAGCACCCAGCTAGTATCAAAATGGCAGGGTCAAATCCACACATAACAATATTAACCTTAAATGTAAATGGTCTAAATTCTCCAATCAAAAGACACAGACTGGCAAATTGGATGAAAAGTCAAAACCCATCCATGTGTTGTATCCAGGAAAATCTTCTCACATGCAAGGACACACATAAGTTCAAAATAAAGGGATGAAGTCTATAAATGTAATTCACCACATAAACAGAACCAAAGACAAAAACCACATGATTATCTCAATTGATGCAGAGAAGGCCTTCAACGAAATTCAACAGACCTTTATGCTAAAAACTCTTAATAAATTAACTATCGACGGAACGTATCTCAAAATAATAAAAGCTATTTACCACAAACCCACAGCCAATATCATACTGAATGGGCAAAAACTGGAAGCATTCCCTTTGAAATCTGGCACTAGACAAGGATGCCCTCTCTCACCACTCCTCTTCAATATAGTATTGGAAGTTCTAGCCACAGCAATCAGGCAAGAAAAAGAAATAAAGGGTATTCAATTACGAAAGGAGGAAGTCAAATCGTCTCTATTTGCAGATGACATGATTGTATATTTAGAAGACCCCATCGTCTCAGCCCAAAATCTCCTGAAACTGATAAGCAACTTCAGAAGTCTCAGGATACAAAATCAATGTGCAGAAATCACAAGCATTCCTATACACCAATAACAGACTAAAACAGAGCCAAATCAAGAGCAAACTGCCATTCACAATTGCTACAAAGAGAATAAAATACCTAAGAATACAATTAACAAAGGATGTAAACAGCCTCTTCAAGGAAAACTACAAACCACTGCTCAAGGAAATAAGAGAGAACACAAACAGATGGAAAAACATTCTATGCTCATGGTTAGGAAGAATCAGTATTGTGAAAATGGCCATACTGCCCAAAGTAATTTATAGATTCAGTGCTATCCCCATCAAGCTACCTATGACCCTCTTCACAGAACTAGAAAAAAAACACCTTAAACTTCATATGGAACCAAAAGAGAGCCCGCATAGTCAAGACAATTCTAAGCAAAAAGAACAAAGCTGGAGGCATCATGCTAACTGACTTCAAACTATACTACAAGGCT
Organism: Cebus imitator; assembly: GCF_001604975.1. Classification (NCBI taxonomy): domain Eukaryota; kingdom Metazoa; phylum Chordata; class Mammalia; order Primates; family Cebidae; genus Cebus; species Cebus imitator. The sequence continues at coordinate 2,291,739 of NW_016107348.1, read as the reverse complement.
ACAGTAATAAAAACAGCATGGTACTGGTACCAAAACAGAGATATAGACCAATGGAACAGAACAGAGGCCTTGGAGGCAAAGCCACACATCTACAACCATCTGATCTTTGACAAACCTGACAAAAACAAGCAATGGGGAAAGGATTCCCTGTTTAATAAATGGTGTTGGGAAAACTGGCTAGCCATGTGCAGAAAGCAGAAACTGGACCCTGTCCTGACATCTTACACTAAAATTAACTCCAGATGGATTAAAGACTTAAACATAAGACCTAACACCATAAAAGCCCTAGAAGAAAGCCAAGGCATAGCCATTCAGGACATAGGCATAGGCAAGGACTTCATGACTAAAACACCAAAAGCAATGGCAACAAAAGCCAAAATAGACAAGTGGGATCTAATTGAACTAAAGAGCTTCTGCACAGCAAAAGAAACAATCATTAGAGTGAACCGGCAACCAACAGAATGGAAGAAAATTTTTGCAATCTACCCATCTGACAAAGGGCTAATATCCAGAATCTACAAAGAACTAAAACAGATTTACAAGAAAATAAAACAAACAAACCCATTCAAAAGTGGGCAAAGGACATGAACAGACACTTTTCAAAAAAAGGCATATATGAGGCCAGCAAACATGAAAAAATACTTATCATCACTGGTCATCAGAGAAACACGAATCAAAACTACATTGAGATACCATCTCACACCAGTTACAATGGCAATCATTAAAATATCTGTAGATAACAGATGCTAGAGAGGATGTGGAAAAATAGGAACACTTTTACACTGTTGGTGGGAGTGTAAATTAGTTCAACCATTGTAGAAGACAGTGAGGAAATTCCTCAAGAACCTAGAAAAAGAAATTCCATTTGACCCAACAATCCCATTACTGGGTATATATCCAAAGGATTATAAATCATTCTATTATAAAGACACATACATACCTATGTTCATTTCGGTACTGTTTACAATTGCAAAGACCTGGAACCAACCCAAATCCCCATCTATGATAGGCTGGACAGGGAAAATGTGGCACACAGACACCATGGAATACTATGCAGCCACAAAAAATGATGAGTTCATGTCCTTTGTAGGGACATGGATGAATCTGGAAACCATCATTCTCAGCAAACTGACACAAGAACGGAAAATCAAATACCACATGTTCTTATTTATAGGCAGGTGTTGAACATTGAGAACTTATGGACACAAGGAGGGGAGCATCACACACTGGGGTCTGTTGTGGGGGAATAGAGGAGGGACAGCAGGGGGTAGGGAGGGTGGGGAGGGTAACATGGGGAGAAATGCCAGATATAGGTGACGGGGATGGAGGCAGCAAACCACATTGCCATGTATGTACCTATGCAACAATCCTGCATGTTCTGCACATGTACCCCAGAACCTAAAGTGCAATAATATAGATATATAGATATAAGTTTTATAGATATAGATAAAATAAATAAAGTCCATCCTGAAGATGAGTTTGGCAAACATTCAGGCCAAAACCCCACCCTTCCTGGGTTTCCATTCCGTTCCTGCAAGCAACCCAATCACTCTGGTGTATCACCTCCACCAACCTTGTACTTGTAAAACCCTCCCCAGAGCCAGCCGCTCAAAGCCCATGGCCTTTTCTCTCTTGCAAAGTCTCAACCTTCAACAGGAAGGACAGGTGAGAACTCATAAGTCCTCAAGTCCTTCTATTTCCCACTCAAAACGTCAAAGTCTATAGACACACTCAAGGTTTGGTTTTTTTTTCATCCCTGACTAGATGATTTTTTCCTGTGTGAATCAGCAGAAGTGGGAAGTCATGGGAGATTTGAACAAGCATGCTTATCCCTGTCCATGTCAAATTAAGAGATGATGGAAATGAGTGCTTTGTAGGGGGTAGAGCACTAGTCAGATGTTAGATGGTGACAGTTGTTTGAGAGGAGCCATTCAAGAGGACGGCAGCCTGTCTCTTTAGTCCCATCTAATCAGACACATTTGACCTCACACCCCAAGGCAAAGAGTCACCAACCCCCTACAACCCTGCCTCCAGGCAGCCCACCAGGATATCTCCTAACTTCCAGATAGTACCTGCAGACTATCTGCTGGGAGAGCATCTGTTCAGCCAGAGAAACAAAACTGCTCTTAGATGCACTGATTTGCCACTCCAAGGACCTTGGGTACCTGCCATGTCACCAACATCCTCCCCCAACCCCATGACTGGTTAAATGGCCAAGACTTTCCCTTGTCTTGCCCAATGACTCTGCTCCATGTGTTTGCAAAATAAAACATGTAGCTAACATTATTAAACAATTTATACATCTTATCCCATTCCATCCTTTCAACTATGTTTTGATATTTCCAACATATTACATTTTGAAAAATCGAGACTAAGAGAGTCAACTAACTTCATCAAAGCCCCAAGCTAATCGGCAGGAAAGCTGGGATTTGAATCCATGGCTACATAGTGCAAAAGCCTACTCTCTCAATCATTGGGATAGCCGCCCTCATCCTCATAACCTAAAGATAAAGAACATAAGTATTTATAAGTAACTAAAAACTGAGGCCTTGCCTTTTATTCTTGGAGGACTAAGTAAGGGAGCAAGCTGCCCTGCTCATAAACACTTTCTTCAAAAATCCCCCAAATTGGAAAGACATTTGAGCAACAAACCCCTCTTAGGTAACTCACAACATCTGGTGCTTCTCAGAGGTTCCAGTGCCGAGTGATGAAGGAGGTAAACTTGTGCCCCCAAGTTCCTTCTCTACCTCTGTCCTGCTCTGACCTCAGAAGGTTGACGCCTGTAGGCTGCTACACACGGGGGCTCTTGCCCTCCAGTTTCTAGTTTAGCCAATGCAAGGCACCAGCAGGTCAAAGGGTCGGAGGGACAGGTGCTGGGTGTTGATTCCCTCTGCTCCTGCCATGTTTTGCCACAGTCTGAGCAGTGGTTGCATCTCCCTATGACTATAGCCTCTGAGGGTGACCCCTCTTCCCTCTTCCAAGCTCCAGCTCCCCAGGGCTCTAGCACCATAGTCCCTTCGGTTGGCCCTGAGGCCTCAAGGTGGCCACAGCTTCCCACTCTTGTTCTTCCCGGGGGCATCACTATTGCCCATGGGCATCCCAAACCCTGACCACAGATAAACAGACCCCTCATTAGATTTTCTTCAGCTGAATCAACTGTCTTCCATTGGGAGCTGAACTGATAGAGATGGCATGGTGGAAAGACAGTGAGAGGAAGGAGGAGGAGGAAAATGTGGCCCAAGGCTCTCTGACCATCAGCTGAGACAGAACGCTGGAGAGCACACGTCTGCCATGGGTTTTCTCACACATACCGTTGGCTATCGGCTTCTCATCCTCCTTCAAACCTCTTTCTTATGAAGTCACTAAAGCAGATCTGGCTTTTGCCTGGAAAATCTTCTTAGAGGAGGTAGGAGGCTTCTGAAAGAAAGAATCAGAGCAGTGAAATGGAAGTACACAGGGTCATGCTTACCTGCCCCGTGGAGATTATCACCAAGGGCTGCTGTGCCAGTCACAGGAGGTACCTGTGTGGGCAAACTTTGCATCCCCTTCCTCTCCCAAATGGCTGAGCGTGTCCACTGGCCAGTCCACTCCTGGTCCACCCATGCCTCAGCCCTAGGGACAGTGGCAATGATTGACATTGGAGACGATTTATTCAAAGACATTCACTCTAGGCAGGCCATGCCCCTTCACACTTCCATCTTTCCCTGCCCTTTCCTTGCTCTGTTCTGTTCCACAGAAGACTCCTTTCCCAAGCTCCTTCTCCATCCAGTAGGTTCAACCAAAGTGGGATCAGGGGAAGACTGGAGGAAAGATTAAGGGAGATGCCAGGGTATTTGTCTTCACCTCTCTCTCCCCCAGTGACATCTCTCTGCTCTGTCTTCCCCATGATTCCAGCAGCTCCCCAGCTGCACTGTCCCTGCTCACACTGGGCAGCCCCTCCCACTGGAGGGCCTGGCTTCCCACCTCCCTCGGAATCCCTCTGGGCTGGGCCTGTGCTCTTGGCCCGGTTGGGCCTGTTTGTCTGCTCAGCTCTTCCATTGCCTGTGTAATTAAACACCCTCTGTGGAAAGACCCGGGCCTGTTTCTCTTTTCCTGACTGGCAGAGTGACTTGTGCAAGATCACATGGCTGGTAAGGGGCAGAGCAGAATCAAACCAGTTCTCTTGACCCCGGAGCCCCAGCTCTCCCCAGTCATGCCACACTAACTCCCTCAGGGGACTCCAGGTCTTGGGACCTTACCAGAGCTTCTGCTGCCCGCCAGGCCCTATGCCTGGGACTCAGGGTTTTCATACTTGGATTTGAAGGCCATCACACTGGTTACCTGATTTGCCTGGATCAGAGCTCACTCGGGCCCTAAAATGTAGCAGACACAAGGCCTCGAAAAGCCGCTCTTTGCTTTTGTTTGTTTGCTTCTTTATTTGCGTGCAAGAAAATCCCAAATCAGTTTAGGAACTCTCTCCACCCTACATACAAATACACCTCAAAATCTTCTGGAAGAGAACTTATTTACCCAAGACTTCCAAGCAAGGAGAGCACGCTGCCTTGGCAGCACACCTCTGGGACGCTGAGGTCTGCTTCACTCCACTGTCTCCTGAAATATTATGTAACAGCCCAGAGGGCCTGCCCATAATTGGTTTGGGTGTAGCTCTCTCTTCCCAGTTCTCTTGCTGGGTGAAAATGATGAGAAACAGCATGTTCCCAGCTCCTCTCAGGTAGCTCAATGTGAACCAGACCTGATGCGCACAGCACAGTGAAAAGAGATTTCATCTAAGAGCGAGGAGGTTACATAACTGGAAATCAGCCCATTAGGAATAACAAAACAATCAGGAGGGCAGAAAGACAGACAGCTCCATTCTCAGCTGTGGGTCTGGGTTCTGATCGGGGCTGGGCTGGCAATTAAGAGCAGGGCACAGTAGAGATGTGATTCTAAGTAACTCGATGGGATGGTTCCCCTAGCAGCGCTGGGAGGCTGGAGGGCTCTGAGGACCAGCTTCTTTTCCTCCAGAAACCAAGCCAGCCTTGCCTTTCTGCTCCCTTTCTGACCTCCAAGAACAGCTATTGTCAGTCCCAGTGGCCCTCAAATATTTCTACCGGACTCAGAAAGGAATGTGGGAAACGGTCAGAAAGCGCATGTCATTGCCATAACTACATTCCCGCATACCTGCTGCATACAGAGAGATGTGGGGAGAGAATGGGAAAGCTCTCTACTTGACAGTGACACGCAGGAACAAATAATGATTGTTATTCACCCACCTGACAATGGAAAGAGCTTTGATACAAAAGGACTGCTTCCAAACCAGTCGTTACAATAACTCTGCCAGAGCAAGTGGAAGACAAAGGATTATCCCCCACACATACACACACCCACTCTCCACAGACGGAAAATAAAAGGCAGAAAGGGCAGCTCAACGCCAGCAGTGAGTTCCGTAGCTAGTTATACATCAAAATCTCCTGGAGACCTTTATTTATTATCTGAGATGGGGCCATACTGCGTTGCCCAGATTGGCGTGCTGTGGCTGTTCACAGACAGGATCATAGCACATTGCAGCCTTGACCTCCTGGGCTCAAGGGATCCTCCCTCCCCAGCCTCCTGAGTAGCTGGAATGACAGGCGTGGGCCACCACCCCCGGCTCAATAAGGACCTTTTAAAAACTCATTCACTGTTTCCAACCCCAGAAACCAGATTCTGTGGTCTGAGGTGGAGCTTGGAGGCCACACACTGGCAGCCTAGGAGTCCGACTCAGGGCTGAGCCTGGGTAACCACTGATGAGCCCCACAGAAGCCTTGCCTGGACTTCCTCTCTCCTTGATTCACACAAAAGGTGCCACCTTCAGTCCTCAGTGGCTCAGCTTCATTTCACCTAATCCAGGGTGGCTGCAAGAATGGAAAAAAAGTTTCATAAGATGAGAAGACATTAAGATTTCAAGCTCCATGTTTTTATAGATATCAAACACTTATACAGTGCACCTGCACACTCAGCACTGTTCTAAACACTTTACAAACAGCAATTCATGTCATTAGTGCAACACTTCTACCAATTCCCTGGGGTGGGTACTGTGGTTATCACCCTATTTACAAAGAGGAAACTGACACATGGAAACATTCAGTGACTTGCATGCCATTCAGTCAAAGTCAAGCAATTAAGTGGTGGAGCCAAGATCTCAACTCAGTCGGCTTTTGAGTGTGCACACATGCACACTTGTGTATTTTGCTCACAAGCGATTTGAAAACACCTGTTCATGCCTGTAATCCCAGCACTCTGGGAAGCCGAGGCAGGCAGATCACCTGAGGTCAGGAGTTCAAGACCAGCCTAACCAACATAGAGAAACCCCATCTCTACTAAAGATACAAAAAATTAGCCAGGTGCGGTGGTACACGCCTGTAATCCCAGCTACTCGGGAGGCTGAGGCAGGAGAATTGCTTCAACCCGGAGGCAGAGGTTGCAGTGAGCCAAGAATGCGCCATTGCACTCGAGCCTGGGCAACAAGAACAAAATCCTATCTCAAAAAAAAAAAAAAAAGAAGAAGAAGAAGAAAGAAAAAGAAAACCCGTGATCAACAAAACTGTGAGCCCCTTGAAGCAGGACTGGAGTTTTAGTCCACTGGCACCAGGAGCAAGGCCTCAGTGAATTTCACTGAACCAAGGGCCACTGCTAACCTCTCCTGAAAGTCTGCTCTGTGCTGGCACCTGGTGAGGTATTCTCACATCAAGTTCAGCGTCAGCTCTCACCCAACCCTGACTCACACAGACATCCCCGTTCTCTCTGTCTCTCTCCCTCACAGAACAGTGACAAGCCTCAGAAACAGAGTGGATATTCACAGGCAGGCACCCTGTGAGCTTTTCAGACTGCTCCTGCCTTCCACGGCCCTGAGCCACTGCCACTTTCTGTTCGGTGGCATTCTTGGACTGTGTCCCTTGACAGGAGGAAAGAAGGGGGTCCTAAGACAAGGGAGGGGTGGAGTCACCAGCCCCAGTCACAGCAGGCAGGTTTTGCAGGGATCTCGGGGGTGGGTCTCCCTGTGCAGCGTTCTCAGCCAACCCAACCCCGTTTCATTCCCCTCCTCTCTTACCTCCACTCTGTCCCTTGCTAACTGGTAGCCACTGAGTGTTTGCTATAGCTGGGCCCTTTCGCAGGATGAGACAAAGGAACATCAGAGCACTTGAGCTTTGGTGAAGTTAAAGTTACTCTTGGCCGGGCATGGTGGCTCAGGCTTGTAATCCCAGCACTTTGGGAGACTGAGGCAGGAGGACTGCTTGAGCCCAAGAGTTCCAAACCAGCCTGGGCAAAATAGCAAGATCCTGTCTCCATCAAAAAAATAAAATAAAAATTAATTAGTCAGACACAGAGGCACACACCTGTGGTGCCAGCTATTAGAAAGGATCACTTAATCCCAGGAATCTGAGGTTGCAGTGAGCTGTGATCACATCATTGCGCTCCAGCCAGGACAACAGAGCAATACTTTGTCTCTAAAAGAATAAAGTTACACACAAAGAAATGACCAATTTTTGAAATCATAGATGCCCCATTTACTCTAAAGTGATTCTTACACATTGTATACCTGTATCAAAATATCTCATGTACCCCATAAATATATACACCTACTATGTACCTATTAAAATTCTTTAAAGAAAATAAATAAATAAAGTTATACTCGGCCCCAACTCAGGATGCGACCACGGCTCCTTGTGGCACCGAGATGATGTCCGACTTCCTGGCTGGCCTTGCAGGACTCCCCAGCCATGCAGCAGTGTCCCTCAATGACCTCAGCATACACGCTCAGCCCTCCTTCATCCCGGCGTCCTAACTCGTCTATTTCCATCTATCCTTCTGACGGTCTATTCCCAATGCCATGCCAGAGAGATCCTGCTCAAATGTAAGTTAGACCATGCCCCTCCTCTGTTCAGTGCCCTCCATGGGCCCAAGATTCCTGCCCCAGTATGGGTGGGTCTGGCTTAAGCAGGTGACCCCTTTTAAAAGAGTCTAGAGGTCAGAGAGATTCTAAGCAACAGAGATGCCCTCTAAAACTGCCATGTTGTGAAGAGGGCCAAGTGGCAGGAAATGGCAAGTGGTCTCTGGGAGCTGAGGATGGCTCCGGGCTGACAGCCAATGAGGAAGCAGCGATCTCAGTCCTACAGCTGCAAGGACTCAGTGCTGCCAACAACCAGTGAGCCTGGAAAAGGATGCTGAGCCCCAGCTAAGGTGGCAACCCCCACCGACATCTCGGTTTCAGCCTGGTGACACCCTGAGCAAAGGGCCCAGTGAAAACACAGCAGACTCCTGACCCTCAGACATGGCGGGATAATAAGTTTATGTTGTTTGAAGCCATCGTGTTTGCTGTGTGTTACACAGCAATAGAAAATGAATACACCCTCCCATGGCTCCCCTCTCATGCAGAGTAAAAGAAAAAGTTTGAACATCACCTCCCACTGCTCCTGCCCTCAATCACCCTGAGTCAGCGGCACAGGAGAGGAGCAAAAGGAATTCCCTAAATGACGGTAAGCGTTAGCAACTATGCTACAGACCTAGCAAGAAAACAGATTAGAGGAGTTGAGCGATCCCTAGAGGACTTTCCAAACCAAACCACTGGGACTGATAGATTACCAAGCAGGCTGAACTGTGCTGCAATGAGACTTAGAGTCCTGCAAGGTGGGGATCAATTAGTGGCAGGCACTGTATTAGGTCGGGTAAGCTTATCTGTAGAGACAAATATACCCCCCAAAAGTCAGTGACTTACAGTCAACACGTTTATTCCTTTCTGGTGTAGCAGCCTTGAGCAGACATTCGTATTGAGAGTGACTCCCCCATCACATTCATCAGGGCCCCTGGTTGACAAATCCTCCCCCATCTTCAGCACCTGTCTTCCAAGCTGCTGGTGGTCACCCTCCTGAGCACACAGAATGGGGGAAGGCACAGAGAAGCCTGGAGGAGGCTTTTATGAGCCAGGACTGGAGGCAGCATACATCATTGCCACTCACAGGGTCACACCTAACCGGAAGATAGGCTGGGACATGCAGCCTGCCTGAGGTCCAAAGGAGGGGAGAATGGACGCGGATGGAGAACTAGCAGTCTTTACCTTAGGTGCTGGGAGGGATGGAATCCAATTTTGAGGACCTGAAGCTTATATAACTAGAAGACTTCCTTAATGAAAAGAATATAGAACTACAAACACAAAATTGCTAGGGCTCCTTCCAGGGCCCTCAAAGGGGCCTGGGCAAGTGAAAGATACTGAAGCTTGAACTCAATTCAACTCATGGAAAATCTGCCCATGGGTACTATCACGGCTACAAATGCTAGGCCCCAAATAGACCCAACGGTATGGGAGCTCAAACAAGACAGCAGACACCTTTCTTTCTCATGGTAACACAGGCATCTACTACCACGTGACGCTTCCTTCAACAGGCAGCTTCCACCCTACGGTCTAAATTGGCTGATCACACTCCTGCCACCACATCTGCATGTCAGCCGGCAAGAATGAAGAAGGAGGCATGGGATGGCACATGCCTAGCCTGTTATGGCAAAATCCAGATGTGGCACGTCACATCTGCCCACCTCCTGATAGCCAAGCCTCATCACAATGACTGCACACAGCTATCGGGGAGGAGGACAGGAACTGTAGCTATAGCTGGGCACCAATAGATGCAGCTAAAACTTCTCTTACTACTGAGAAGAGAAGGAGGGACTCTGGGACACAGTCCTTCCTTCTGCCTCCATCACAGGCACATAGAAAACAAAGCCGATAAAAAACAAATTACTATTCCAAGAGACATCTAAGTTGTATCGTAAAAGATATGTAATCATAATACACTAAATGGCTTAGCTGTGAATAATATTACCTAGAAACCTAAACACTGATTCTTATTTAACCAAAAATTATGAAAAGCTTTGGAGGGAAAGTGGAGGGAAAGAACTGGGTCTGTGGAGAGGGGCAGGGATGAATGGAAAAATTAATCATCAACCTGAGGGGAAAGTCGAGAGATAACACTGAAAATTGAAACATCAGGGAATAGTAGTACACACAGGTCATTTAAAAATACGAAGGCTAAAACCCAGAATAAATATTAGCTAATAGAGTTGAAAGAGGTTGCCTCTGGGAATATGAGACAGGAAGATAGGAAGTGATGATTTTATTATAATTTTTATAGCAGTTTTAGAATTTTTAAATTTATATATATAAATTATTTTAAGACAAATAAAAATTTAAGGTACAGTATAGGTATAAAAGAAATGCTGAGGCTGGGTGCAGTGGCTCACACATGTAATCCCAGCACTTTGGGAGGCCAAGACGGTGGATCATGAGGTCAAGGGTTCGAGACCAGCCTGGCCAACGTGGTAAAACCCTGTCTCTTCTAAAATACAAAAATTACATTAGCCAGGCATGGTGGTGCACACCTGTAATCCCAGCTACTCAGGAGGCTACAGCAGGAGAATTGCTTGAACCCAGGAGGCAAAGGTTGCAGTGAGCTGAGATCGTGCCATTTCACTCCAGCCTGGGCAACACAGCAAGACTCCATCTCAAAAAAAAAGAAAAAAGAAAAAAAAAAGAAATGCTGGTAGTATAGCAAATAATATTTTAAATTTTGTAAATGTGAGAGAGTGAAGTCAGTGTGACTACAATCCACTCTTTCAACTTTCTATCTCAAAGGTCCCCAAACTCAGTGTTTCTCAAAATGTGATCAGTGAACCCTCTAAATGAGAAGAGCCCAGGCAGCTTGTGTTACATACAGATTTCTTGGCACCACTCCCATGGTATTCGGCACACTGAGGTGTACGAACTATCTCCTTTGTAAAATCTTTGCTCCAGCCAAGCTTGTCCATGCTCTTGTTTCCCAAAAACCTTGGACACATTTCTGGCTCCAAACTTTTGCCTGTTCTCTCCAGGGAAGCTATCCCTTTTCCCCTCTAGCTTGAGTTCTTCCTGACCATCATGTGACCAGCAAAGAGAAACCAAAAAGGTTGCCAACCCCAGTCAGCTGACTCGACCCCAGTCCTGACCATGTGCCACGTCACTGCCCGTCCTGCTTGGTGGTTGCCGTCGTATCCAGCATTGGGCTGGTCCCCTGGTTAGTAGTAGTTGACCAGTGGGCTGATGGATTGAATTCAGTAGGTTATGTTCTGGGCTAGGAAATGCAGGTAAATACCCCATAAAGGGCAACCCTGACTTAACACTTCACACAGCCTCCCATGAAGGGCAGTGTATGAGACTCCTGTGGCTGCTGTAACAAATAAACCACATGGCTTAAAACCAGCACACGTTCATCTCACAGTTCCAGAGCCAGAAGCCAGAGTTTGTTTCACTGGGTCAAAACCAAGGTGTCAAGAGGGCCACGCTCCATCTGGAGGTTCTAAGGGAAAATCCATGCTTTTCCCCCTCCAGCCTCCAGTGACTTCTAGCATCCTTTGTCTTGGGATCCCTGACGAGCACTCTGATCCTCAAGGCCAGCCTCTTCACACTCTCTCTGCTCCGTTTTCACATTGCCTCATCTGTGGGTGTGAAAAGCACCCGCTGCCTTCTCTTATAATGGTTCACGTGATAGCATTTAAGACCCACCTGGATAATTCAGGATAATGTCCCCTTATTAAGATTCTTTTTTTTCCCCATTTATTTATTTTATTGCATTTTAGGTTTAATGTAACCACATCTCAAAACCCCTTCTTCCAAATAAGGTAGTATTTCATAAGGCAGTCAGTTCCGTGGGTTTGGACATGGTATCTTTGGAGGCCATTGTTCAGCCCACTACAGGCAGTGTCTTAACTCACAGAGCTGCCTCACCAGCAGGTGCCCCCAGCGCCATCTGGTCAAAGTGCTCACGGGCGACGCCTGCAGATTCAGCCCTGGAAGCAGTGGTTCCAATGCTGGCTGAACATGAGAATCACCTGGGGACTTATAAAAATATCCTGCCCACCCCCAAACCTTCTGATTCTATTGTCTGAGGCATGGGTATTTTTAAACCTCCCGGGCGATTCTCATAGGTATAGCCGAGCTGGAGAACCACAGCACAAAGTGCCTTGGGGAACCAGGGGGGGCCGCAGCATTCCCTTCAGCTGTTTGTAGCTCAGCCTCTCTTTCCTGACTATTCAACCAATCCAGGAATCCCAGAGGCCTTCTTCTGACACCTGGAAATAAGATGAAGAGTCCAGGCTGACAGGTGGGGGCTGAGCGGAAGGGCTCAGGCAAAGCTTGTTCTTTTCCTGTCTACCTGCCAGGAGCCCCACACTTGCTCCCTCTTCCCCTAACTGGGCTGTAATCTTAATTGTCCCAGCACAGATCTAATCCCTGCACTTCCAGGTAAGAAAGGAATGAAAAGGCAATGAGGCGAGCAGGGGCCCTGAGCAGAGGAATTATTGAAGAGCACAACCAAAATCCATATATATATATGGAATTGTCCCACCCCAGTCTCATTCCACACCCACACACACACACCAACACTCTTATACTGTGAAACACATGCACATACACACACAAATGCACATGTAAAGTCACTCTAGCTGCCTGTCAGGAGTTGGCACCCTAGCCCACCTCTGGGAAAACAGATGTACAAAAAATGGAGCTGGAGCAAAGAAAGGCACAAGCCAGTTGTCCTCGCCTGTGGCCGGTAGACAAAGAAATGTTTCTTATGCTCCACGGGCAGGGCAATGCCAGTGCCTAGAACGTAATCTAACTGCCTAAATAGGCTCAAGGCCATGTCACAGTTTCCTGGGAACAGGACCAGTTTGGCATTGCAGAGCTCAAAAGTGACCTCTGGGGTTTGGCAGCAACTGGCTGCCATTTGGAGCCAGGAGACCCTTACTGAAAGGTGGAGGGGTCACGCCGAGGTCCTCCTCCTGCAATAAAGCTGTTTATACAGCCTCAGACTCCTCAGCGATGTGTGGGGAAACACCAAGAGGCAGCAGACTACGGAGGTTAGGAGCATGGCTATGGAGCACACCTGCCCTTGACCTTCACCCACATGCTGGGGGTCCCCATCATCACAGTGCACCCCTCTGGACTGCAAAAGAAGGCAGGCTGGTTTACAGGCAGGGGCAGGAAAGAGCCCTGGACCAGGAAACTGGGCTCTCCTCAGAACAGCTGTGTGGCCTGCAACAAGTCACTTCACCTCTCTGGACTCAGAATCTTCATCCGCAAGGTAGAGGGGTGGGCTCAGGAAGCTAAATCCCTTCCTGAGCTAAGGTTGGGTCAACTAGCTTTCTTACTTTTTTTTTTCCTGTTTCTACATAATATATTTAGTTAGTTCTTTAGATTTCTGGTACTTTCCTAACTCTTAAAGTACCTCTGTATCTGCCAGCTACTATCAGTAGCCTGCTGCTTAACCACCACAAACCCCCAGCGGCAGACAAAATTAAAAAATGACAGCTTACATGCCTGCATGGAGGAGCTGATGTGGGCTAAGCTTGCTGTGGCATCTGTAGACCTGCCGGGGCTCTCTGGGCTGCTCAGCTGGGGCACCTCTGCCCCATGTCGCTCATCCTCCCCATCTCTGCAGCCAGCAGGTCAGCCCAGGCCCATTCCTTCCAGGGAGACAACAAGACAGCAAGCAGAAACACGCAAGGCCTTCAAGGTCCAGGCTGGAAGCCTCAGGCTCACTTCCACCTTATTCTATTGGCCGAAGCAGGTCCCATGACTAATCCCAGATTCAAAACATAAGGAAATCAAATCCACAAAGTCACATGGCAAATGGCATGGATACAGAGAAGGGGAAGAATGGAGGCTGTTAGTGCGCTCTACCACAGCCTCTCCAAGACAGGGAGAAGCAGCACCACCCAAGTGAGGCCAATGGTCCATCCTCCTGGGCCTGAAGGAGATTTTGGGGGAATCAGCCGCCTCCTACAAATGTGCAGGTTCCTCTTCCAGTGATGCAGCCTGAAGAGAACTCTGGGCTCCAGATACTGTTGTCTTACTCCACTCCAAATGCCATAGCCTCTGGGTCTCCTAGAGTCCTGTGTCCAGGGTGAAAAGTGTCACCTCACGGGTGATGGAGCAAAGCAGCAGAACATGCCAGGCTTGGGCCTCGAAGGCTCTTGGTACCTGGATTTGACTGGAACCGAGCAGGAGGAGGCTCCTGAGAGAGGGGTAGGAGAACCAGGAGGTAGGGGGTGGGCACAGTCTCCAGGGACCTGCGATGCTGAGCAAACACCCGGCCAGGGCTCGATCTCAGCATCAGAAAACCTGATTCAAGTCCTGGTTCTGCCCTGACTACCCGGGGCCTCAGATAACTCAGTCGATTCCTCATGGCTTACCTCCGTATCTAGCAAACAGAGATGTGCTGTGTTCCTTACAGGTTGGGATTAGGCTGTTTACATGAAATGGACTTTACCAAGTGCCACTAAATGTCCTTTGAAGTTGTGTGCCACCCTGCAGCCCCAGGCATCTTTGCCCATCCTGCTCTGGGAGGGTAGGGGAGTGACATTTTCCATCTCCCTCCACCTCCCCAGATACTGCCCCATCTCCAAGCACTGCCAGTTCTCAGGGTGGGTTGTGGTATCCTCCACCCCCTTCCCTGGCTACTGCCTGGCTGGCTTTCCCACTGTGGCCCCCACTGTTGGCAGGCCTCCACGAACACCCTCCCCACTCGTTGGGCTCCTTCCTAATGTTCAATTGCTGGCTTCTGGGTTTGATTTTTTTTTTTTTTTAATTTCCGGTTCTCTGGCTGCCGTTTCTATAGGCTATGCCCCTGGCCACTCCACCCTTGACTGGTTTAGATTTGCCATCAGCATCTCTTGGCTTGATTCCTTTGGTCTGTCCCAGCAGGGTGGCCTCACACACCCACATTAAAGGTCAACTCTTGGATGGTATTATAGCCGAGCAGCTGGAAAAAGTCTCAGAAGCTGATTTCCCTTTTTCTAGCTACGAAATCATTCTTTTATTCACCAACTCCCAAGTGAGTCCCTAGGCCTCCAAATGGGCTGTTCCCTGTTGCCTCAAACAATGGCTTCTTTTAAAACCTCATCTGGACCCATCTCCCTGAGTGATCTCCACCTCCCTTGAGAACACAAACCACCAAATCTATTCCTTGGGCCTTGCTCAGCGGCAAATGCTCACCACTGGAGGCCTCAGGAAAAGACAGGGTTATGAGGGACAGGAGGGGGCCTCCCAGACCTCATTTTCCCAGCCATACAGGCAGTGCCCAGTGCTCACCAGCTCCTTGCTGCCCTTCTCAAAGCTGATGGGCAGGGGCCAGAGGGAAGGGCGAAGGGAATGCTTCCTGACTTCATGAGTATCTCCACAGGGCCCAGAGTGGAAGGAGAGAAGACCCTGTCCTGCCAGCCGTGCCAGCTGATGGACTTCATCCAGAGATGGGCACCTGTCTTCAGGGTGCCCCCCGCCCAGGCCTGTCAGATTCAGGTAAGCCTCTGACCACCAAACTCTGAGAGGTAGGTCCCAGTCTCTCCTCTACTCCAAGATCAACAGATTAGATGTTTCTGTCCTCCAGTTGGCAAATACATATTAATGCGCTCCATGTGACAAGTAGGGGTGGGGTTGCGGTATTGCCAAGCTCAATAAAACAGACAGGGTCCCTGCCCTCACAGAGCTTACATCTCATGGGGTCCCAGAGATCATAAACAGCTGAAGCAACAGATGATTAAAATTATTTCAGACTATGAAACATTCTGTCTAGAAAATACATACAGTACTGTAATACAGTCCAGCAGAGCAGGGGCCTACTCATGATGGGTCAGCCAAAATGCCTCTTAGAGGAGGTTAGTGATATTTAAGCGGAGACCCACAGGATAAGGAGCTGGAGGAATAGCAGGCAGAGGTGCTGGCTGCAAGCACAAAGGTCCTGAGGCAGAGAACACTTGGTGTGTCCTAGGAAGTACAAGAGGCGCCCTGTGTCTAGAACAGTGAGAGAAGAGGAAGGCAGAGACTGCTGGGGAGGCAGGCGGGGCCTGCTCACCAGGATGGGGAGCCACAGAAGGTGCCGGGTGGCTCTTTCAACTCAATGGGGAAGCAGTCACTGAAGGGTTTTAAGCCGAGCACCAACGTGATTAGGGTTTTGAAAAGATCTCTCCAGTGGTGTGGAGAAAAGACAAATAAACCTTAAATCAGAACAGAGGAGCCAGGGTAGCCAGAAGAGAAGGCTTCCTGATAAACAGGACCAACTAGAAAGGGACTTGCTAGAAATTTCTACTTTCTTGAAAGAAATAAGATGGAATCATTTATGTAAAATGCTCTATAATTGTCTCACCCTTGGAACAACAGTCTCATTCTGGTTTCCACATGAGCTGTGTCTCAGCTGATTCTATAAAGCAGAGAAAATATCTACCTGCTCTGACTTTTTAAATTGAATAGAGAGTAAATTTTTGAAGCTTTGAAGACATTACAGGAATTATGTTTAAACAAGCCAACAGATAGGTGTTGAGGCATTTCCTGCGAGCCACGCTCTGTGGAAAACACAAAGTTCTTTTTGCAAAATCAGCCGCTCTCTTCAAGGAGCTTATGCTCTGATTTGGGGAGGGATGACAGAATGTGTATACAAAACATTCCATCACAATCTGGTATGAAGTTCAGTTCAAGACAAACAACAGGAGAAATGTCATAAAGTTGTGCCTAAGAACTTGCTACGTGGATTTTAAAGAAAATGCCCAGGACTGTTGGAAGGAGGGAAAAGTCATACCAGGCAAAGCACAGCTGCCTTCAAGCCAGGCTCTGGCCCTACCATGAGAATCGGGAAGGACACCCCAGTGGGCGAATGGCTCAGTCAAACGCACCAACAGCGGGAAGTGCAGGCTGTGTTTGAGGGACCCCTGGACATAGCCCTGTCTGGCCCCTGATTGCTGCAAATATTCTCACTCACACGCGAACTCGTGTGAGCAGGGGCGTATCTGTAACCCCTGAGGCTTCTACAGTCTCTGTGCTCTCTAAGCACAAAGAAAGAAAGAAAACAGCACAGAATTACTAAGATAAAATTAGGTCTGAAAGAGCCTTTATTTAGAATAAGATAAAAAAAATGACAAATTATTATTGGAGCCTTGGAAATTCAGGACCTTTTCTACTAAGATTGCTTTAGGCAATTTGCCAGAAATGCTTACATAGAAATTCCCCTTTCACTTAGCACACCCTGTAACCTCCACCATCCCCCACCAGCCACAGTCCCTCCCAGAGCCTGGAGCCGAAGCCTCATGAATTCCAAATCTTTCCCTGAGCATGAGAAAACAAGCAATTGATTTGGATTAGATTTCCAGAGAACAGAAGGAGTGAGTCAGTCTATGGGACAGACCCTGGGGATGCCCCTCATACCCCGTTGAGGACATGGAAAACACAGAGGACGGTGACCAACGTGTGACCTGGCACATAAAAACCACCTCTGATTCATGTATGCACTTGGGTTCCTGCTGTCATGGGCATTTCCCTCATGTGAACCCCCATGCTGCGCGCCCCAGTGGGGCCAGTGGCTCTTCTGCTTTGGCTGGGACTGTGCCCTTGAAGAACACTGACAAAGCTGCAGAGTTTTGTGGCCCAACAGGTCAAATGTGAATTCCATAAATTTGCCAAACTGCTTCCAGTTATCAGTAGATCAGTGCTGGTTTGAGCAGGGCAGGACCCAGGGTCTCCAGCCTGGCCTCCCAGAGTCTCATGTGTGCTCCGTGAAGTACGTCCACATTGTTAGAGGCTCGTGTTTGAATCCCCAGCCACGACTGAAACTATACTGTATTCACAAGTGTGTCCCCTGGTGCCGAGCAGGTCTGGGGAGGGGGATGCAGGAGGAATTCCCCTAGTTTGGGACAGGACCACCCTCCAGCCACCATGTCATCAAGTATCTATCCCAGAGAAAAGCCTCAGAGGCCACTCAGTACAGTGGGTTGCAAACGTGTAGTCACCTTTCCTGCAAAAGAACTCTTACCTAAAAAGCCAAACCTGGCCCCAGCCTCTACCCACCATGGGAGCCAAGAGATCCAACAACAACCATTTCTAGTCTCCAGAGCTGCCTTTTCCCAGCTCACGCCCCGGTCACCAGGGAGGAGGCGCTGCTCTTGATGCCATCTGCCGCTGCTTCTCACACCCGGAGGCCCACCTTCCTCAACCCTCACCCATCTCTTAGACCCTGCTACTCAGAAAGACACAGAAATGCCCCTTTTGGGGATTCCTTTTGCCAGCCCATGCTTGATGACATTCCCACCCAGGCTATTCTCAAGGCCAAGCACTGGCCTTCAAAATTACAGCAGCCAACCACCCACCAACCACCACCAGCTTGGCAGGCAAGGCACAGACCTCCAGCCCTCGTGGCCCCTGCCAGGCCCTCTCTCCCAGGAAGGAACTCCCTCTCCTCCAGAAGTCCCCACCTCCAATCAAAACCAGGGACCATGGTCCCTGGGTATTGGTTTTCATTCTAAAACTCAAAATTATTCACGAACCCCTAAGGCAAGAAGGCCAGAATTCCAAATGGGAAAGTTTGGCTGCTTTCTTAAGATAGAGAGAGAAAAAAGCTCGCCTCAGTCTTTGGAGTCTCTCACGGCAGTCAGAGCAGAGCATGAATTAATGGATAAGCTAAAACCTCAATGGATTATCCCACCACACAAATGAAAATAAATGAATGCAGGGCTTTTCAGAAAGGAAGCCAGGACCCTCCACCCACATCACTCGCCTTTACGACCCCTGAAGGCCAGTGGTTTGAAAACCATTGAGTGCTCCATCCTCCCACCTGGACCCCCGACTCCCACACTTTGTTTTACAGGTGAGGCAAGCCAGAGGCCCCCTTCAGCTCTAACAGAATATGACATTTGACACCAGCTCTGGTACCTGAGCAGATGCCCCTTAGTCCTTGGCAGGTACTCTGACACCTCCCCAGGAGCTATCCAAGGACAAAGAGAAAGAAGAGACAGGACTTCCTCTTCTACCGCTACGGCAGAGAGGCGCCTCCTTTACCTATTCAAGACTATTTGTCTGCGTGGGTTGGGGTTTGTCTGCTCCAGATCTGAGTCTCTCAGTTCGGAGACTGCTGAGTAATTGGAAGAGCTCAGGACCTAGGAGGGACCTGCTCTCTGCCCCAAGATCACCTGAGAGAAGTCAAAAGGGTATGTGAGACACTCCAGGAATCTGCCAAGCAGAACCCCTCTTCTAGAAGCTGTCAGAAATGTTACCAGGGGCTGGAGGACATTTACTTAACATGAACCATTGTTCCTGGAGGAGGGGAAGGAAACTCTATCAAGAGACACATGCAACCAAATGTTGGCAGAAGAGGCAGTGTCTGAAAATCACTGGTGGGACGCATGGGATGCTTAATACAAATCCCAGAATGTCTGAAGCCATCTGGCTAGCAGGTATGAATTTAAGAGGAAATAAATATTTTGGTTTGGAGAAAAACTGAATTGTGAGGAATTCTAATATGGTGAAAGAGTATTAGTCAGGACATGCTGCCGTAACAAATCTTGAAATCTTAATCAGATTAATTTTAAATCTGAAGGCTTAATCTAACAAAGATTTCTTTCTCATTCACAAAGAGGCTGCTGCATGTCAGATGAGCCTCCTCCATCCTGTTACTATGCTCAACGGAAAACATGGCCATCAGGGTAAGGAAAGAGATTTAAAAAGTACACTGAGGCCAGGCGCAGTGGCTCATGCCTATAATCCCAGCACTCTGGGAGGCTGAGGAGGGAGAAATATTTGAGCCCAGGAGTTTGAGAACAGACTGTACAACATGGCAAAACCCTGTCTCTCTAAAAAAAAAAAAAAAAAAGAAAGAAACACAAAATATTAGCCAGGTATGGTGTACACCTGTAGCCCCCGCTACTCAGGAGGCTGAGGAGGGAGGATCACTTGAGCCTGGGAGGCAGAGGTTGCAGTGACCGGTGATTATGATGCACTACACTCCAGCCTGGATGACAGAAAAAGACTCAGTCTCAAAAAGAAAAGATAAAACTAAAAAGGCATGCTCTGTCTTAACCGTGTCTGCATGGAAATGACTCCATCACTTCCATTCACAGCCCGCTGGAGAGAGTCAGGTGCGGCCCCGGTGTAATGCCCAGGAAAGACAGCGTATGACATGTACAAGGCGCGTGTGGATATCTGATGAGCACCATCTCGGCCACGTTAGATTTAAACTCCCAACTGTTTGTTAAAATATCTCATCTTTTCCCTGTGATACTGAGCTCCTGGCCTCCAAAGAGTCCACCGATTTCCCTTTTGTCCAGAGCTCCTGTCAGACATGACTAAAGCATATTGTCCCAATGGGTTCCACTCAGCTCAGGTCTCACAAAAGCACTGCCCAGAGAGATACCAAAGGAAAATATGACTTTTCCTCATTTGACACCCTTGATGGCAAATGAGACACCCAGAAAGGCTAGGCAATGGTGATGGGTGACAGTTTCTCATCCAAAACGTTTGTGGAGCCTTCACTACATACCAGGCACGGTGCTCTGTGCCCAAGAAATAACAGGAGCCAGGCACCATGGCTCACGCCTGTAATCCCAGCACTTTGGGAGGCTGAGGTGGGCGGATCACTTGAGGTCAGGAGTTTGAGACCAGCCTGGCCAACATGGTGAAACCCCCTTTCTACTAAAAATACAAAAATGAGCCAGGCATGGTGGCACACATCTGTAATCCCAGCTACTA
>NW_016107348.1:2192152-2270996 GCF_001604975.1 Cebus imitator | reverse complement strand
GAAGGAAGGAAGGAAGGAAGGAAGGAAGGAAGGAAGGGAGGGAGGGAGGGAGGGAGGGAGGGAGGGAGGGAGGGAAAGAGAGAGAGAGAGAAAGAAAGAGAGGAAGGAAGGGAGGGAGGAGAAAGGAAAGGAAAGGAAAGAAACAACGGGGAATCCAAACGACATGGCTCCTGCTCTCAAGGGACTTCGAGTCTAGTCAGGGGGCAGGCACTAATCAAATCTCTCCCCGAATATACCACTACTAGCAAAGGTAAGTGCCATGAATGAACAGAATAGGGAGTGATGGCCGAATGCTAACGTGGATCCAACCTTGCCTGGGTCAGTGAGGACTCCGCTGAAGAAGGGAGGTGGAGCCGGGTAGGAAGCCTGAGTAAGGGGAAGCCAGGCAGAGCATGAGGCAAAGGGAAGAGGGCTCCAGGGAGCAGGCCCAGCAGGTGCCAAGGCCCTGAGGAGGGAAGCATGTGGAGCGTGTGAGGAGCTGCAAGGTGGCCGCCGTGGCTAAGCTCAGAGGTCAAGAGTGCTCCTGGGTGCCACAGCCTCGGGGCATGCAATGTGTATGGAAAACCAGGTGTTTTGTTGTTGCTGTTGTTTTATTTATTTATTTAGTGAGACAGAGTCTCACTCTGTTGCCCAGACTAGAGTGCAGTGGCACAGTCTTGGCTCACTGCAGCCTCTACCTCCTGAGTTCCAGCGATTCTCCTGCCTCAGTCTCCCAGATAGCTGAGATTACAGGTGCACACACCAAGCCCAGCTAATTTTTGTATTTTTAATAGAGATGGGGTTTCACCATGTTGGTCAGGCTGATCTCGAACTCCTGACCCCAGGTGATCCACCCACCTCAGTCTCCCAAAGTGCTAGGATTACAGGTGTGAGCCACCGCGCCCAGCTGTGTTTTATTCTTAAATGAGCGCAGGCTCCTTTCAAGATTGCTGACGTGCACAGTGGTTGCAGTTTGACACTGGCTGTTTAGTCAGAATGAGGGACATGTGTGTGGGTCCTTCCTGGTGCCGGCGTGAAATGGCTCCTGATCAGTCCCCTGACCCAGCTCCCACGTGTCTTTCCCTCCCAAAGCGAGGGCTCCAGACAGACCCTCAGCCACACTTCCAAGGAAAACTTGCAGAAAAGTCAGACACAGGCTTACTAGAAAAAGAAACCCGTAAAGTTCCAAAAGGCCTCCACGCTGTCAAACACCTCTGATGCCTCCAACCCCACTGACATGAGAAAAAAAAAAATGTTTAAACAAAATAGAAATTAGGAATAAGTGTTTACCAAGGAAGGCCAAATGCAAAAGTTATACCAATGGCCCAGAAGGCACTGAGGGCCTGGGTGAGAACTGAGGGGAACCAGGCTGGCTGAAGGAGGCCCCGAACTTGTGACTCTTCTCTGACTGGGGTCTGCCACCGGGGCTTCCTGCTTCCTGAGGGGGCCTGGCCATTGGTCTGACATCAGACTTGTAGCTCTACAAGCCTCTGACAAACTGTCTCCTGCCTCAGTCTCCAGTCCCTCCCACCCCAGGCCCCTCACTCACTATCCCAGCTCCAGCCACCTCAGACCTGTCCCAGTTCCTCAAACAGGTTAACTCTTACCTCAAAGCTTCCCGGAAGTTCTTCCCCGGCTGGGAACATGCTCAGCCACTGTTCCTCACCCTTGTCCTCTCAGGGAGATGCTCCCTGACCCTCTCGGACATGGCCCACCACTGTCCCTCCAGTGCCCAGCACAGCACCTGATGCACAGGAGGGAGGGGCTCGACCACTGTTTCCTGAATCAAGGAACAATCCAACCGCAGAACTAGGGCTTATGTGTCTCAAAGCCGGGAGCTAGCGTCTGATTTATTCACAGCTACATCCCCAGCACCTGGAACAGATACTTGTTCTACGAATGTACGAACTTCCAAGCCAGAATGGGCAACTCGGAGGTTAGTCTAATGCCCTCTTTTTCCAAGTAGGAAACTGAGGCCCAGAGAAACCAAAGACCTGCCCGTGGTTTCACAGTTCAAACAGCTGGACTGGGCTCGAGAGCCAATGAATGAAGTCATCTGTAACAACCCTCCTGTTCTCTTCCCTCCATTCTGTCCCCACCCACCTTCACCAACCAGATTTATTTGGAGAAAAACACATTCAGGTACTGAGCCTTTCTGGAAGCATCTGCCCAAAGCATTTGTGTATATATGAAAGTATTTATTTGCTTATTACCCGCCCTGCTCTAAAAAAACCTGCAGGCAGTTTGCCCACTGCAGCTGATGTCAATGCTGGATTTTCCAAACTCAAGAACAAAACACAAAGTTAAAAAGCCCGTTTAGAAGGAGGGCTGATAGCGCCTCAGACAGAATCAGCTTCCTTGGTCAGAGCAGAAAAGCTCCAACAGAGAGGGTTTTCTCTGTAATCAAATTACCAAAATTAGTGACTCAGAGGAACACAGCAGATGTGGCAGATTTCAATTTTGCTGAAGGATTTGGCACAACGTCTCAAGGAACTGAATTTGCAAAATTCTGGTGTCAAGACAGTGTCACATGTAACAAAAATCTGTCTGCAGGATTACAGACGTGGGCAATGCCAACAGCCAAAACTACAAAGTGATGTGATCATTGGCATGAGGCTCAGGTGCCTCAGTTGTAAAAAGAGGGCATTAGACTAATCTCTAAGTTGCCCATTCCGGCTTAGAAGTTCATACATTCATTTAATGAGTATCTGTTCTAGGTGCTGGGATGTAGCCGTGAGTAAATCAGACACAAGCTCCAGGCTTTGAGAAACCCAAGTCCTAGTTCTGTGGTTGGGTTGTTTATTCATTCAGGAAACAGTGACCGAGCCCCTCCTATGTGTCAGACACTGCACAGGGTACTGGAGAGACACTCGTTGCCTCTTATCTGAAAGGGACAGCAGACAGCTCCTTGGGGGAACTGCAGCCACAGTGACAACAATCAACACCCTATATTTTCACATCGTAGTCAACTTTCTAAAACCTTTCAGCCACACAGTCTTAGCCAATCCTTGCCATCAAAAGTAGAGATGCAAAAGTGATCCCCTAAGTCCCTGGGGCACGTGGGTGACTGAAGCACCTGCTCTGAGGTCCACTGCCTCCCGCCCACTCATGGAAAAATCAGTTATCCCACTTGAGGGAGTGGCTCATGTGGGAGGGCATTTAACTCTTTCAGGACAGAAGGGCATCATATTTTGTAATGACTGTATGGTACTATTACACTAATAGATAAATTAGTCCCCCAAATAAGTATTTTTAAGTGATCACTTCTTATGGAGGCATGAATGGACACTCAGTGAGGGGAAAAGAGACAGAGAAGCATCTCTGTCGGTGGCTTGTCTCTGAATCCAATCTCTGAATCCAGAGATGCTTCTCTAAAGAGCCCTAGGTTTTTCCTGGACAACAGCCTTCTCTATAGTCCCAGGAACGCTGTGGTCATAGCCAAAACTACACTCTTGAGGTTGTCCTGAAAACCTGCCTCCCACCCATTGTTCTTCACCATGATGAATGCCCCCATCCAATTTCATAAACCCGAAACCTCAGGCCATCCTTGACACCACCCTCTCTCAGCTCCCAAATATAATCCATTGCCAAGTCCCTTTACCTCCTAGGTACTATTCACATCTCACCCCCTCTACCTCCATCCGAGTGATCAGCAAGTTGTGCCCAAGTGATTCCAACAGCTACATACTGGTACCCTTGTCTTCCCTCTTGCCCCCTCCAGTCTGTCCTTCACACTGCAGCCACAATGGGCACTTGAAAATGCAGATTTGGACATGTCACTCCCCTGCTTAAAATGCCTCCCTGGCTCCCATTACACCAATCTTTAATGCAACCAATGAGATGGGCATGGCCTAGCCTGGCATGTCTTTCCAAACTCTTCAGGGCTACCCTCACCCCTTCCATGTCCAAGCCCCAACCACATGGGCCTTCCCTCTGCTCCTTGCTAATGCTATACTGTCTCCCACCTCAAAGTCTCCAGGTGTCTTCTTCCCTCTATTCTTTGTCCCCACCCACCTTTACCAACAAGGTTCTTAGTTATCTTTAAAGTGCAGCCCAAATGCCATGTTCCACAGAAGCCAGCCTTACCTAGCCTTCTCTATTAGTCTGTTTTTGTGCTGCTAATAAAGACATACCCAAGACTGGGGAGAAGAGGTTTAATGGCCTTACAGTTCCACGTGGCTGCGGGGGCCTCACAATCATGGCGGAAGGCAAGGAGGAGCATGTCATGTCTTACAGGGATGGTGGCAGGCAAAGAGAGAGTTTGTGCAGAGAAACTCCCATTTTTATACCATCAGGACTCATGAGACCCATTCACTATCCCAAGAACAGCAAGGGAAAGACCCTCCGCCATGGTTTAAAAATCTGCCTTCCATAACATATAGGAATTATGGGAGCTACGAGGTGAGATTTGGGTGGGGACACAGAGCCAAACCGCATCACTCTCCATGCTGGGTCAGATCCTCCTGACAGACACTTCTCACCACTGTGTGCTCGGCTTCTATAGCACATATCACAATTTACATCAGACAATACTCAATGACAATGGCCCAGGTTCCCACATTTACTACTTTTTTTCTAGAACAGAAACATCACGTGGCACATGATCAGAGCTCAATAAATGTTTCTTGGGGGAAAAAATGAATGAATGAAACAGACACAGCCAGATGGGAAAACTGAGTCATCACTGGGCTGAAGGGCCTTGATGAAGGAGGTAAAGTATAGCCAGGATTCGGCAGACCCTGGGCAGCATCCGGCATCCGGAGATCTGGTGAATATGCCCTCCCTAAGTTAGGACATGTTGCTCTTCAGCAGGTTTGAAAGTTGGGAGAAGAAAACCGCAAAACACAAACAACATCAGCTCTCGCAGTGAGAAGGGCTGGGAAGAGAAGGCCCAGATCTCCGTCTCCTCTCCCTGATCCACCCAATTAACACTGAGCAGCCCTTGGAAGAGTCAGAAGCTGGAGCATTCAAGAAAGCAAAGGGTAACTTCGAGCCTATGATGTTGCAAACGGGTGTGGGGGTGTAGGGGGTTGGTCCCACCATGATTATAGAGTTGGTAGACTCCCTAAAGCATCATCCACGCATTAAACATCTATTAAGGGGCTACCATGTTGCCACCTGAATAGCAGGAGGAAAAACAGTCTTTGGCCTTGTGAAGCTCACGTCTAGAGAGGAAACAGGTCTGTAAATAGATCATTGTCATCTAGCAGATAAGCGCTAGAATAAAGGTACATCCAAGGTGCTGTGGGGGTCCGGAGGAAAAACAACTGACCTCCAGAGTGAGATGGGCAAGGGGCTGCTCAAGACAGTGCCACTGAAGGCTGAATCTCACCAGGCAAGTAAATGACATCCTGTTCTCAGCTTGCTTCCACCAAAGTTTAGGAGATCGTCTGTTGTCCTGCAGTGACACAGGGAAACAAGACACCCAGAAGTGTGGTGACTATCACCAAGGTGGCCCTTCAAGTGGCCAAGACCAGATCATGGTGCCTCATCTTCATATCCAGACAGGCAAAGAGGTAAAAATGCCATTCAGAGAAAGAAAACTCAAGGCAGAGGTCAGCAGGACAGCGAATCAGGGGACTTAAGAGTCACAGGGACGCCAAAACGCAGCTGAGGCTGGGCACAGTGGTGCATGCCCCTATTCCCAGCTACTCAGGAGGCTGAGGCAGGAAGACTGCTTGCGCCCAGGAGTTCAAGACTGTGGTGAGCTATGGTTGTGCCATTGCACTCCAACCTAGGCAACAGAGCAAGACCTGTGTTTTAAAAAAACAATGGAAGAAATCAGCTGGTCAAGAGGTTTTCGCCCACATGCTACACTGGATCGACTAACGACCCTCCAAAATCCACGTCCACCAAGAACCTTAGAATATAACCTTATTTGCAAATGGGGTCTTTGCAGATGTAATCGGGTTTGGATGAGGTCATACTGGCTTGGCGTAGGCCCCAATCCAATGACTAGTGCCCTCATAAAGGGACATGGGAACCCAGGGAGAATACAGCCCTGTGATGATGGAGGTGGAGCTGGAGTGATGCATCCACAAGCCAAGGGGCACCAAGGATGCCCCGACCACACAGAGCCAGGAAGAAGCAAGGAAGGACTTGCCTTCCCCTGAGCCCTCAGGAGTGGGTATGGCCCTGCTAACACCTTGGTCTTAGACTTCTGGCCTCCAGAACTGAGACAGAATAAATGTCTGTTGCTCTCAGCCACTCAGTTTGTGGGAATTTTTTATGGCAGCCCTAGGAAACTAATACACACACCTAGAGGACCAAATAGGTAGAACTACTGAGCGGGCTGGCAGGTACTGGAAGTGGGCCTGAGCGCACAGGCCACGGCCCCCAGCCAGGGGCAGCAGTTACTCAGGCCCAGCCAGCGGCCTCCGAGAGCACCCGATGTTGCCAGAAATGTCAGCCTCCCTAGAGAAGGAAGAAATCCATGCTTATTCCTATTCTTAATACTATTCTTAGTATTATAGAGACCCTACCTCACTATGCTGCCCAAGCTGATCACGAATTCCTGGCCTGAGATGATGTTCCCACTTCAGCTTCCTAAGTAGTGGGATTAGAGGTATGACCCACTGTACCTGGCCAAAATCCATACTTTTATAAGAAACTTTTCAATGTTAGCTCAAATGGGGTTTTGTTGTTGTTGTTGCTGGTTTGGTTTTTGTTTCTTGGAATCAGTGTGGGCCAGAAAGCCAAACCAAGTTTCTCATTGACAGATAAAGAAGCTGAGGCCAGGCATGGGAGCTCACGCCCGTAATTCCAGCACTTTGGGAGCCTGAGTGGGAGGTTTGCTTGAGTTCAGAAGTTGGACACCAGCCTGGACAACATAGTGAGACCCTGTCTCTACAAAAAATTGAAACTTTAGCTGGGTATGGTAGAGCATGCCTATGGTCCCAGCTACTCGGGAGGCTGAGGTGGGAGGATCGCTTGAGCCTGGGAGATCAAGGCTGTAGTGAGCCATGATCGTGCCACTGCACCCCAGACTACGCAACAGAGCAAGACCCTGCCTCAAAGAGGAAGGAAAAGAAAGAAGCCGAGACCCATGAGGCAAGGTGATTTATGTCTCACAAGTCTTAGTGACAGCCAGGACTGAAACCCCCACTGCCTTCTACCACGCTGCACCTGCCGCCCACCACCCACTCCGTGTCTCCTGCCAGGCTGGTTTCCCAGGAAGGATCTACACTGGCTCACGGAAGAGAAGTCCTCAGCCACAGAGAGAGAAAAGGATAGGTTGAGGCTTGGAGAAGCATGGGGTACAGGGATGGGAAGGCCGTGTTACTAACAGGTGTGGCAGATCCAGGAAGTGGCAGAAGGCCTCACCTGGCAGCATCCGTGATTCCACAGCAGGTGTTTCACAGCAGGTTGTGGGGCAGCCTGGCCAGATGGGAAGAGCCCGTTCTCAGCAGTGTCCATGAAGACATCCCTAGAAGCTCCACGGGTTATTGTAGGAGAAAGGACGTGGAGGAGAAGCAGCACAGATGAGATACCAGGACAGGCAGACCCAGAAGCCCTTTGGAAGCATGATGCTAGCTCTCCCCCAGAATGCCTTTCCAGATAGGTTTTTGCTTTCCTGTACAGGTTCTAAAAGATCCTGACCACGAGGAGAGGGATCTATTCAGTTCTGCGTCAACAGTGCCTGGTGTGGCACCGAAGGCCAGCAGCCCTGCAAGGTACTCACTCCTCTGGAATAGCGAAGATGCTGACACCAGTGCTGTGACCACATGCTCAGGGACCTTACACCATCCAAGTCCAAGTGCCAACTTCTCTTGTTGTGATGGGGGAAGCTTCTTGGGAAAACCGGAGAGAAATAAAGATAGCGGTTTTAACATTTTGGTAAGATGCAACAGAACCTCTGCTAAAATATTTTCATGGAGACTGGAAATGAAACGTACGGCACTGTTTGGATCTAGCGAGCACATTGCACTGTGCAGTTCAACAGCTCCTGCCCCACCTTCCCCAGTCCTCAGAGCTCAGTGAAGCCAGACACAGGACAGAGCTGGGCAGAACCAGCAAAGCAGGCGTTGGCCTGCAACTCCCACCAGGACCTCTGGCTGGTGGAGACGTCCTCACACCAGTGTAGCTTGGCGAGACCCCCAAACATGCACATGCAGACACACAGCCCACACGGCGGCTGTTAAAGATGAATAACAGGGCAGGCTCCAGGGACAGCAGCTCCCATGTTAAAACATGAGCCATAGGCAGAGGCACGCCTCTCTGCTAAGCCCTCATCCCCCTGGCATCTGTGCCCTGCTATTTGCATAAGTAAATGGCAGCTCATTAAGAACACATTAGTGGTTCTGTAACCATGTAAGGAAGCCAACCTAGTGAACCCTAAGCCACTGGAGATTTCTCTGGTTCTGTTTTACAGCCTTGGAGGCATGAAGCAGTCATCTGCCGTCTGTCTGTCCAGCTAGAACAGAAAGAATAGACCCTTATGGAAACACAGAAGAGAATTAATAAATATTTGTTGAAGCAATGATGGCAGGCCGGGGTTGCAAAAGGCAAATCTTGCTAAAAATAGGGAAACGTTTTGACTGGTTTGGGGAGACATTGCTCCTGGTGTCTAGCCATCCACTAAAGGCTTGGGGACAGTGGTTGCAAACCGAAGTCATGCATGGAATCACCTGTTAACTGTTTGGACACATCATAGAATGACTCTGATTCAGGAAGTCTCAGACCGGGCCCAGGAATCTGGAACTTTCAAACGCTTCCCGAGGATCTGTATTTGCTCCCGTTTGAGAACAACCGCTCTCAAGCATCCCTTCTCACAGGTGTTGCTGCACAGAAATAAAACGAGCATGTTGCATCACCTGGGACCGCCTTGGGAATGCAGAACCTCAGGTCCTACCAGGCCTGCAGAGTCAGAAACTGCACTGCAACAGGACCCTGTGGTGACTTTAAAGGTGCAAGGAGCCCCAACCTAAAGGAGGTAGGGTCACCTCTGTGTGAGCCTGGTGGGTCGTCTGACAGCCAGGCAGTCCCCTGCTTGAGCCTGGCAGGGAGGCGGCCTGTCACCAGGCATGTGGCCCTTTAGTCACAGTCTGAGTCTCCGCATGACCCTCCTACAGTGCTCTGACGTTGTACTCAGTGGCCTCAGAGGTCCTTGTCAGTGGGAGTTTCCTAGCTATCAGAATCCCAGAACACCTTCAAGCCCACAGCACTTGGGGTCAGTCACCACCATGTGGACCTAAGCTCTTGCCACATGTAAACTCAGAATGAAGGCTGCCTTCCGAAGCACAGGCTGGAAACCTGGAAACAGCAGAAGCTTACCTTCTTGGCTTCAGTGCATGTCCCTGCAGCATGGAACAAAAGGAGCAGGAGCCACAGGCTGGCAAAGCTCAGACTGGCCCAGGCCCAGGCTCTAAAGTGACCCAGGAGGGACTCCTCAGCACTCTGTGGCCACCAGGGAGGGCGGGCAGGCATGAGAACCTTCTATCTGCTGTGTCTCAGTGTCCCCATGAGCTGTCAGTGGTTTTACGGGTTTAAGCAGGCTGCCCAGGAGTTACCAAGCAAACGACTTCCAGCGAAGGAAGACAAGGCAGGCCTGTGTCTGCCAGGAAGGTAGCTGGCCTCCAGGGAAATAGCTGCCCTCCTCTTCACACTGCCCTAACTCGGGCCTCCCTCCTCACGG
Source organism: Cebus imitator (assembly GCF_001604975.1). NCBI lineage: Eukaryota > Metazoa > Chordata > Mammalia > Primates > Cebidae > Cebus > Cebus imitator. The sequence goes on along the minus strand of NW_016107348.1, from coordinate 2,261,383 downwards.
CAGCCCGTAAGGTCATCGTCAGTTCTCCAACATGCCTGCCCTCCTCACCCTCAAGCAGTGCCAAGCCCCGCTCGGAGGGAACAGAACACAGCCAGGCCACAGTTTCTGACACACTGAGACGGAAGGCAGAGGCCTCCAAAACCGTGCAGGTGCCGATTGTGGGGTATTTTTAGCCTGGATCCCTACGGAAAGACAGCTCTGAGTTCCTGCTGTCAGCACGACCTTCCTTCTGTGTCCTGGGAGGAGCAGGGTTGTCTTGGTAACTCGGCAGCATGGATCCACCGCTTTGGGAGACACCTGCAACCCACCCACAGGTATCAGGCAGAGGCATCCAAGGGTGTTCTCATCCTCAGGCACTGACCCCCTATCTAGGGCAGAGTTCCTGGGTAATGCAGCCCCAAGGGCTCAGGAGTCCAGGAAGTCCCCGCAGATGTCACAGTGGCCTCCATAGGAGACCTTGAGGCTTTGGGTTTTCAAAGATATTTAAGCCACCATGAAAACAACATGCAGAGCCTGCTTCAACTCAGGTCTTTAAATTTTCATGAAATCTCTGCTTGCTGAAGGTCAGTTCTTCAGCACACGGGGGGCAGGGGGAGGGGGGGTGTGAATTATTCATATGATGTGATTCTGCAGAAAAGGGAGGTGGGACTGTTGAGACAGACCCTGCCAGCCTCCTCCTCCACCGCGAAATGGGCCCCCCAGCCTCCTCCTCCACCGCGAAACGGGCCCCCCAGCCTCCTCCTCCACCGCGAAATGGGCCCCCCAGCCTCCTCCTCCACCGCGAAACGGGCCCCCCAGCCTCCTCCTCCACCGCGAAATGGGCCCCCCAGCCTCCTCCTCCACCGCGAAACGGGCCCCCCAGCCTCCTCCTCCACCAACCCTGCTCTGCAAAGCCCCTTTCTACTTTTTCCTCGAAAGGGGTTGGTGCAAGGGGCGACTTGTTGCTCTGCGGCCCAGGATTTCTAGGTGGTGGCACCGCTCCTTCCTTTCTCACTTCTTCACTCCCATCAGGTGCCAGGTAAGGTTCAACCCTAAATCTGCTGTTCACCTCCTCACAGTGTCCACCTCGTGACAGTGATGATCTTGGAGTGAGGCAGACAGGCTGCTAGTGAACTTGCAGCACGGAGGGGAAATGCTCTGGATGGAGCAAACAGGAATGAACCATGTGGAAGCGAAACCATCGCAGCCTCCAGTGTGAATTTAGCTCTTTGACCCACTGGAGAAGACAGCGCCCCCATCCCCATCCAACCATTTCATCCTGTTTTTGAGTTGGCTACTTAAGGGCCTGAGAAGATTAAATATATCAGCAGAACAAAACACAAATTCTCCAGTAATCACACTGAATCTCTTTCATTCTTCCACCACGAAAGTGGCTCTACTGGCCAGGCACGGTGGCTCACTCCTGTAATCCCAACACTTTGGGAGGCCAAGGTGGGTGGATCACCTGAGGTCAGGAGTTCAAGACCAGCCTGACCAACATGGTGAAACCCCGTCTCTATGAAAAATACAAAAATTAGCTGGGTGTGGTGGCGCATGCCTGTAACCCAGCTGCTCAGGAGACTGAGACAGGACAATCGCTTGAACCCAGGAGGCAGAGGCTGAAGTGAGCTGAAATCATGCCACTGTACTCCAGCCTGGGAGACAGAGCGACACTCTGTCTCGGGGGGCAAAAAAAAAGAAAGTGGCTCTACTGAATTTTTTTTCTGGCTATATAAATGATACCTGCTTCTTATAAGAATTTAAAACTAAATAAACAATGCAGAAATATATTCGGAAAAAAAGATCATCTGAAACTTGCCACCCAGAAATAACCACTGCCTGCCTTTAATGACCAGTTTCCACACACCACAAGTACTTCTTACACACATGCATGTGTATTTTACATAAATGGAATTGTACTAGGCACACCGCAGTTTTCATAGCCACTTGTCTCTCTCTTTGGTCAAGAGTGTTCTCAAGTTTATTTCAAAGCCTCCCCCAACCTCCCTCCCCTGCTACCTGATGATTCCGTCCACATGTTTCTCCACGCTCAGACCCAAGGTGAAGTATCCTCTGGTACACCTGGGCCTTCCCTCGAGGAACCATCTCACCACGCCCCCAGAGCTGGAGGCCAAACAGCATTTCAGTCTCTCTTTGGTATCCTGCAAAACCACCCTGTAAAACCTGAAGTCACTTCTCTGCTAGCAACTGTCCGGCAAAGGCTTTGAGGCAGCCCACACAGTGCTGCATGGCCCGCCCCTCTTCCCGTACCATCTCCTACCTGTCTCCCTTTTACCACCTGGCCTCCCCTACCACAGGGCCTTTGCACGTGCCATCGCTTCTCCTTGTTCTGCTCTTTCTCTAGATATCCACAAGGCTCACTCCCTCCCCACCTTCAGGTGTCATGTAAATGACACCTCAGTGAGGCTGTTACTGGCGACCCCATGTAAAGCTATACAACTTTTCCCCCAACGCTCCTTTCCTACCCCTGGTTTTTCTCCAGATGCTTCTCCCCAGCTAGTGTGCTGTGTATTTCACTTGTCCATTGTCCAGCACCACTAGAAGGCCAGCTCGACGACAGCAGCGTTACTGATTCTGTCCCGCCTGCTACTGTGACTCCGGCTCCCAGAGCAGCGCCTGTTGCAGGTAAGTGCTCACCAAATGATGGCTGAAGGAGTGAACCTTGGGCTCTTCAGGGCTCAGCAGGGTGCCAGGTAACCAGACAATGTGTGTTCAGCCATTCCAAGTTCCTTCTACAGTCACACCTTCAAGGTCAAACAGTGTCACAAGCCTTACTGTTCATAAGAACAGCCACCTGATTTTTCACCCACAGGGCAAACTCTCTGCTCCCTAAACCCCAGCAGCAATGGCTCACTCCTCCCCAGCTGCAGTAATAGTCCAGATAGATGCTCCAACACAGTCTCCGCGTGGGATCTGGGGGCACTCCTGCCTCTGAGTTCTTGGGAAGAGAACCCTTCCGTGAGGACAAACTCAGCTTTCAGCCTCGGCTGGGGGCTGCTGGCAGCCTAGACTCCTGAGCAACACTGCAGCTCACCATGTGCCCTCCTGCGCCCACACTGCAGAGAGAGATCCAGAGGCGTCAGCATCCATCCTGGGGCACTGGGGAAGGGACGGCAGCAGAGAGCTTGAGACTTTGTTTATCTGTCTTAAGTGTTGCCTGTTTCTTCTTTTTGCCATTGATGATAATTATGTAATAGGGACTGTATACTTAAAATGTATTACCAGGTATCATAGATATAAGGCAATAAATATATGAAAATTCAACTTCTTTTGAACTATAATCTAGTTCTACATTAACAGGTGGAAGAAGGCGTGATTGGGGGTGTGGTTGGGGAGACAGTTTATCAGAAACTCCCCTGCACCTGATTTGAGATCTTCTGACATCTGGCTGGAGAGTCTGCCTATGAACAGACATACACACAGGGACACACACATACACACACAGCACTCACAACCCAGATGACAGGAGCCTGAGTGCCAAGCTCTCTCTGGCTAAAGGCTGTCTGCCTCCCCCAACTGCCCCATGTCCAGGATCAGAAGCACAGGGAACTAGAAGTTTCTAAATACTGCCCTTGGCCTTGCTGTTGGAACCCTCCCTAGAAGCTGATACACACAGCAGCTGGCCCCAGGGCCTGTCCAACCTGGCTTCTCCTGAAGCTCTCCCTGCTGCTGCATTCCTGTAAAGGGAAGGGACAGCCACATCTGAAACCTCCTACCTGCTTCTTCCAGGAAGCAGCAGCCCAGCATTGTCCACAGCAAGTTCAGGAAGGGACAGGGACTAAGCCAGTCCATGGGGCCGAGTCCCTACCGTCCGACAGGCAGATGGCTCCCTTGAACATGGGGAGGTGGTGGTGGCCAAGGTGGGCATCAGCTCCTTCGTCAGCTCAGCACGTGGCGGATTCGCTTGTCCAAGGGTACAACGAGATGAAGTTTTCAAAAATGAAAACATGACTGATTTGGGATAAACGTGAATGTGGGAACACTAGTGAAATCACAGTTTTGAAAAACATAATGATGTCTATTTTAACGGCATAGAGCAATATGAACTCAAGGCTAGACATCACACATAAAACAGCTCACTTAATACTCACAGGCAGTCTGTGAGGCAAGTATTGGGCATGCTATCTTATACGGCTGAGTGACTTGATGTTCAGAGAGGAGAGCAGCTAACAGCGGGTAAGTGGCATCCCTGTCACTGCTTACATTGTATTGATCTTGCCCAAGGATAGAGGGACAGGTAAATGGATGGGCAGATGAAGAGCAGAAGAAAAGGCAACTGACTCTCACAGCCCTCAGTTAACTAAAGGGGTGGAGCTATTTAAAAGAATAAATGAGAGGCCGGGAGCAGTGGCTCAAGCCTGTAATCCCAGCACTTTGGGAGGCCAAGGTGGGAGGATCATGAGGTCAAGACATCGAGACCATCCTGGCCAACATGGTAAAACCCACTCTCTACTAAAAATACAAATATTAGCCAGGGGTGGTGGCACGTGCCTGTAATCCCAGCTACTTGGGAGGCTGAGGCAGGAGAATCACTTGAACCTGGGAGGTGGAGGTTGCAGTGAGCTGAGATCATGCCACTGCACTCCAGCCTGGTCAACAGAGCAAGACTCTGCCAAAAAAAAAAAAGAAAAGAATAAATGAGAGTGAATGGTAATTGGCTTTTCAGCAGTTACCAGGAAAAGGAAAAGGGAAGAGACGGAACTACTATTAATTATTAGAACTTGTATTCTGAAGCCAAGCTGCCTAGGTTCAAAGCTCAGATCCACACTTGCTGGATGACCTTGGTGCCACAGTTACCTCGTCTACAAAGTGGGAACATTATAACCTGCAAGGTCATTGTGAAAATTAAATGAGCTACATAAAATAATATGTGACGGATTTAGAACTTTGCCTAGTGGCTAGCAAGTGCTCAGTGAGTATTGGCTATCATTATTCACATTTTGTATGAGGACACTGAGGCCCAGAGAGGAAGATAATTGCTTATTCATTCATATTCATTCTCTCTCTCTCTCTCTCTCTGTATCTCTCTCTCTCTTTCTCTCTCTCTCTCTCTCTCTCTCTCTCTCTTTCTGAGACAGAGTCTCCTGTCACCCAGGCTGCAGTGCGGTTGCAACCACTGCCTCCTGGGCTCAAGGAATTCTCCTGCCTCAGTCACCTGAGTAGCTGGAATTACAGGCACGCACCACCATGCCTGGCTAATTTTTGGATTTTTAGTAGACACAGGGTTTCACCATGTTGGTCAGGCTGGTCTTGAACTCCTGACCTCATGATTCACCCGCTTTGGCCTCCCAAAGTGCTGGGATTACAGGTGTGAGCCACTGTTCCCGACCTGATCCGCATTATTTTTAAACTGCCATAAATATTTGTTGGATGAATGAATCTTACAATTATATTACTCAAGTCACCTTCTTCAAAGACCATGATAAATCCGTCTTAAAACTCAAGGAATTCCTAGAGAATATTGTTTGAAACATAATCATCATCATAATAATTTTTAAAGAACAAACAAAAAACTCAGAGACTTTATTTTATCTGACAAACTTCCTAAAATCCCATATCAGGTCTGAAATCCCATATCAGAAACCCTTGGATGTATTTCAGATGCATTTCAGAACTTGGAATTTTCCAATCTTACAGAGAACTGGAGTACGTGTACTTTACGCTCTGTAATCCTCCATAGGGGTCTGGGCTAGCGTCTCATGATTAAGCAGCCTAATAGTTCTGCACAGAGCTGCATGAATATTCACACCAATAAGACTGTAAACAGGCCAGCATCATCTCAGGTCAGAATCTGCGACCAAAAAAGTTCCTGCAAATAGAAAATTTCAGAATCTGGAGATTTGGGGACTTCAGAATGGCAGATAGGGCACAGTGACCTGTGATGCCCCCTCCTCCAGGCTGCTCTGAGGAGTCTGGATTTGTGTCTCACCAACGTTTACCAAGCGCTCACCATACAGGCACTGTTCTAAGCTTGTTTACATGAGTTGTCTCCGTTAGTTCTCAGAAGTAGATCAAAATAAGGCCTACAGAGAAGTAACCTAAAGTATGGAGCTGGAATTTAGCCTTCAGTGTGTGCGATTGGCTGATAAAGTTTTCCAGCCAGAGGGGTGTTACCAGTGTTCTTTTTCCTTCGTCCCTGACTTTTTATTTTTTGGTTATTTTCTTTTTTTAAGAGACAGGGTCTCTGTCACCCAGGCTGGAGTGCAGTGGTACAATCATAGCTCACTACAGCCTTGAACTCCTGGGCTCAAGTGATCCTTCCTCCTCAGCTTCCCAAGTAGCTGGAACCACAGGCATACCACCATGCCCAGCTAATTTTTGGTAAAGATGGGGTCTCATTATGTTGTGCAGGCTCTCAAACTCCTGGGCTCAAGCAATCCTCCTGCCTTGGCCTCCCAAAGTGCTGAGATTATAGGCATGAGCCATCATGCCCAGCCACAATCATACTTTCATAACAAGGTGTGTTAGTCCGTTTTCACGCTGCTGATAAAGACATACCTGAGCCTGGGAAATTTACAAAAGGAAGAGGTTTATTGGACTACAGTTCCACACGGCTGGGTAAGCCTCCCAATTACAGTGGAAGGCAAGGAGCAGGTCACATGTGGATAGCAGCAGGCAAAAAGAGGGCTTATGCAGAGAAACTCCCCTTTCTAAAACCATCAGATCCTGTGAGAACCATTCACTATCACGAGAACAGCACAGCAGAGACCCGCCCCCATGATTTAATTATCTCCCACTGGGTCCCTCCCACAACACATGGAAATTATGGGGGCTACAAGATAAGATTTGGGTGGGGACACAGAGCCTAGCCATACTGTTCTGCCCCTGGACCCTCCCAAATCACATATCTTCACATTTCAAAACCAATCATGCCTTCCCAACGGTCCTCCAAAGTCTCAACTCACTTCGGCATTAACTCAAAAGTCCACAATCTCATCTGAGACAAGGCAAGTTGCTTCTACCTATGAGCCTATACAATCAAAAGCAAGTTAGTCACTCCCTAGATACAGTGGAGGTACAGGCACTGGGTAAATAACAGCCATTCCAAATGGGAGAAACTGGCCAAAACAAAGGGGCTACAGGCCCCATGCAAGTCCGAAATCCAGCGGGGCAGTCAAATCTTAAAGCTCCAAAATGATCTCCCACCTGGTCCCTCCCACAGCACACGGGGATTATGGGAGCTACAAGATGAGATTTGGGTGGGGACACAGAGCCAAACCACATCACAAGGACTTTAAGTTCTTCAAGAAGTTTTACGGATATAGCAGAGTCCGCCTCTAACAACAGTAACAGTAACTTGCCAAGACAATTTCACCAAGATAATTTCTAGGCAGGCAAACAGAATCCTATTTTGATTAAAGCTTGGACAAAGGCAATGAACAGGCAACCCCAGGACCGCAGGGATTAGATCCAGGGATTAGATCCAGGTTAGATCCAGGGATTTTAGCTCAGTTTTGCAAACAGAGGGCCTCCTTTGGCTTTCCCAGTCCATCAGTCCCATTTGAGTCAATGCTTGTTAGGGAGCACCAGCCACGTACGAGGCACTGTGCAGGATGTGTTGGAGCTGGAAGCCAGGGAGTGGATGGAGAAGGCAAAGAAGGGCACTCCACACCTAAGATATTGCGTCGTGTGTTTAGAGAAGGCAGAGTAGTCAGCAAGGCCACAGCTGGGCTTATAGGCAGGTGATGGAAAACAGGGGCTGCAAAGAGTCTCAGGCTGAAACTGACATGCTCCGAATGCCAGCTGAGGGATGTGTGCCTTAGCCCCACGGTTCCGGAAGCCCCAGAAGGCGGTGGGACAGAGGCGCCCCAAGGACACTTGAGATCTTGTCTGTCTTCCTCACAACCATCTCCCCCACGCCTGGGACAGTACCTGGCACCTCTGTCAATGGAAAGAAACAATAAACAAATGACCTACGTTGGAGAACATCCTTAAATGTAGAGGATGGTGAAGGACTAAGTCAGGAGGCCCCCGTTAAGAACTCACAGCAATATGGAACCCAGGAGGCAGAGGTCACAGTGAACTGAGATTGCGCTACCGCACTCCAGCCTGTGCAACACAGCGAGACTCCGTCTCAAAACCAAAAACTCACAGCAGTCATCTGGGTGAGAACTGACCAGAGAAACAGCGGTAATGGATACGGAGAGGAGAGCACACAAGCAATCAACAGTGAGGGTGGGCTCAGCAAGACTTGTAGATTGATGGAACACAGTGGCCAAAGGGCAAGAGGTGTCTAAGACACCTGGCCAGTATCCTGGCGGAGGAGGGAGAAGGGGAATGGGCTGCTTGGGGGAAGAAACCTATAGGGCTTGGAGATGCAAGATGCCCCAGGCCCACCCCGGAGAACAGCATTTGCATCCTCCACTGAGAAAATATTGTGGGGAGGAGCTAGCGCGGGCAGTGAGAAGCAAACAGCGTGGAAAGTGAGAAAGAGCATGGCTACCGCAGCCTCCTGCAGAGGGCAGACAGCCTCCCTGTGGCTCTTTGCTCTGCTCCCCAGGCCATGCAGCCCCTTATTCAGAGACACAGCCCTAAGACAGAGGAATGGCTAAATAACAGGAGGGGAAGCAGGGGTGCAAGGGCGTGCAACTCATCGGGGTAGGGAGTGGTACCAAGCGGGGACCTCTGGCAGCAGCTGAGGTGTCAGAGAACACAGAAGACGTGAGGAGGGCCCATCTCAGCAGTGGGAGCTCACAGGGAGGTCTTCAAGCCGCATCTGAGCTAAGGCTGGCAGGACTGATGATGGATTCAATGCTTCATGGGGAGAGGGCCAGGGTGGCTCCTTTTCCCATGTATAGGCATAAGTTTTAGGTCTGGGTGATGATGTCATTACATTGGAGTTCCCTGAACCATGTTCCAGAAACTTTGGGAAGCTAGAAGCAGCCAGGGAGCTGCTCATGTCTGTGACACAGCCCCCACCCCTCCCCATCCTCTATAGATATAGTCTACAGGCCAGTGCAGGGGGCTCCAGGTGCCCAGGGCACGTGCTTAGCATGATCCTCCGACAGCCAGCCCTCAGATGGCACGTGGCTCCCAGCAGGGACTTTGAAATGCTGAAATCTCACCCAGCCACATAGGCCCCTTGGGAAGAATCCATACAAGGGTCTGCAGGCCCACCCTTCCCCTCAGGCTCACAGAGAAAGCCCGGGCGAAGAGGTGGACCACAAGTTCAACGTGCACAGGACCATAGCTTTGGGTCTGAAATTTATTGAGTGCCTATTATGTGCCAAGCTCTGTACTAGGCACTGGGGATACAAAGATAAATGTGACATGGTCCCTGACTTCAAGGACTTCACAGTTCATTGGAAAAACTGACATAAAACCAAATGATTAGAATGCCTAAGGCCATTCAAAGAATTGAATAAGCTGGGCATAAGTGGGTGGGAAAGACTGTCACCTAATCCTCACGCCAACAGCCTGGGAGAGGTGGTGTTGGCTCGTTTTACAGGTGAAGAAAGTGAGGTTACAGTGGTGAAAGCACTTGCCTCAGGTCACACTAGGAAGAGACACTGCTGGCAGCGTGCCGGAGTGTGCCACACAGCCTCGTGCGAGTCACTTCTGTGCTTCTCCCCCGACTCTTTGCTCTGGCTCAGCTCACTGGTAGCTTGAAATCTACCAACAGATGGGTCACAGAAATCAGCAAGCACTACCAAGCAGGGGATAGCCTGGATTCAGATCCCAGTTTGAAACCAAAGACTCCCTCCAGTCTCCCCCAGAACATTCTCTGAATTGAACCCCCACTCCTTCTAAAAAGCCTGCCTCCCCAGGAGACTCAAGAAGCTTGTCCCGGACAATACCAAAAAGACAATGGATATGGCCCACCTTGGGAGTCCCCAAGGGCTGTGCAACTCCGTCGAGTCACCGACCACCCTTCTGAGTGACTCACCTGCTCACCCTGCTGAGCTAGCATCTCAGCAGACACATGTGGGCCAGATAAGCCAGTGGGCCTGGGACGGGAGGGACAGAGCGGCCCAGGAGGAAGAGGAGGCTGGGACAGCGCGTCCCTGGTTAGTGTGATTCGCTGCTGAATCTCCGTCTCCCCCACCAGCTCCACAGGACTGTGGCTGGCCTCACTTATCCAGGGAGACCAGGTGCAAGCAGCACACCCGGGCGGCAGGGAGCCCCAGGCCAACACGTGTTGAGTGAATGAATGAGCTAGTGAAGGAGGCAGGAGGCCATCAACGCTGAGGGTGTACACCTGCCTCCCCCAGCATCGTCCACCCGCCCTGTGGGGAGGGAGGGGAGGCCGCAGGAGAGCTGGGCTGCCGGGGTAGAGCCCAGGTTCTGCTGCTCACTAGGTAACCTGCGCCTCAGCGTCCTCCGCCGTAAAACGGGGTCTGTGGCTTGTCCCGAGAACTAAATGAGTTAACGTTTGTGAAGCACCTGGCACGCAGTCAGCGCTGTGTGTTAAATCCGTAAGGAAGACCCCCCGCCCCCCACTCCCCAGATCACTCCGTCTGCGGGCAGAAAGCGTTTTCCCCTCTGCTCTTCCAAGGTGCGCGTTCAGCCCGTTCCACCCCGAGAGGGCTTCCCTCCTGGGGAAGAGAACCCCTGCCTTGCCCGAGCTCTGAGCGTCCTCCCCTTCCCCCCACCCGTCCCACCTCCAGCGTCCCCACCCACCCACCTCTGTCTCTCTGTAAGTGGCCCTGAGCCTCGTCTAGTCCGCCTGGCCCCCAAGCTCGCGGACGGCGCCCCAGCAGCCCCGCTGTGGTCTGGGGGTCCGGGGGGCCGCAGGCTGGACGCGCCGCCCCAGCCAGAGCCAGGGCCCGGCCCGCACGCCGCGGGCGCCACCCGGTGGCCAACTGCGGAATCGGCGGCGCAGGCGGCCTGCAGAGCCTGGAGGCCCAGAGGGTGCCCGGGCTGACAAAAGGGAGAGAAGGTGGAAGGAAGGGCGCAACACCAAAGGGGCTGTCGGTCACAGAGCAATTCACTCAGTGATCAGGAGGCAGTCCAGGAGGCAGTGATCCGCGAGCAGGGTTGCATGGGCGCCGGCGGGCAGAGCCTGCAGGGGCCCTTTCTCCCTATGGGTTAGACAGCCCCTCCCCAGAAGTGACCCCTCCCATAGGATAATCTTTGGCAGGAGTCTGAGGTTCCTGCTCCTGGAATCCCTGGCTTCCCTGTGCCAAGCGCATTACACCCACAGCGCCACAGCTATGGGCTGATGAGAAGACAAACACGGGACTCTACACCCTGACGCTGGAGCATATATATCCTCGTTCCCTGGCTAGGGTCCCTGGGGAATAGCATTTGGCGGAGAGTCCAGGTTCTAATCCCAGCTCTGCCCTGACTCTACGTGTGCCCTAGCCCATCTGTGCCTCGATGTTCCCATCTGTGAAAAAAAGGATGATAAAAATAAAAATCCACCCAACTTCTCTCCCGGAGGTGAGGAGGTAAGGCTTACACGAAATAATGCCGATGAAAGCATTCTGAAGATCAAAACCCAGGGCATTCAAAGTTTCTGATCCATGATAACTTTAGTAACCAGTTGAATACAAGGAAATACAAATACACTTACTCAAAAAGTAAGCCCCTCAAGTTCTGACATTAAAAACTCCTTAAACAAGAGACTTTCATTTGGAGGGGAAAGAAAGGAGCATGCAGTTGAGATCCAAAAATACAAAGTTCCATATGGGGAATTTAAATGATCTTAGGATTTTACTATATAAAATTTAAAGGCAGCTCGCTCTTCAGGAAACTAGTAGAATAGACATTACAATCCCCAAAGATGTCCAGAGGACAAAGGAGGAGCCCAGAGTTAACTAGGGTCCGACTTGATCTGCTTCAAACACAGAATCACAGAACCTCACGGTGACCTAGACATCCCAGCAGGCACCAGCCTCTACGCAGAGTGCACATGAACACTTCCACCCGGCCACGTGTGCGGGCTCTTCCTTGTACAAGAACAAATCCACCTACAGGCCGTATTCTGATAGCCACAGGTGGAACCCAGGCCCCTGGCTATTGGCCCAGGATCATGAGAACAAAGCTGTCCCCCGCTTCAGAGTTCAAACCTGGAATCTCAAGGCAGGATGAGAATTGACCCCAGAGTGAGGGAGACAGGCAGCCCTGGCCCAATCTCTACCCCACAAAAAAATGCAGCGAGCCAAACTTCATTCCCTCACCGCCTGTATACCATGGGCAGCAGCTGCGGGGGGAGTGAGAGCACCCGCTTCAGGAGAGAGGGTTGGGACAGCTCTGGCAGGGCAGACCCGAGCGAGGGATTTCAGCTCCTCTGATCAGCACGTCTCCTAAAAGTCCTTTTTGACACGCAGGGTCCTTTGCTGATCCTAGCAGTCGCCCCCTCTTCCCTTCCCCCTCTCTTACTGTCTTCCTCCTGAAGTAGAGAGGGTTGCATACACCATCACAGCCTATGTATTTCTGCTTCACCATGTTCTTGTCCCAATTTGTTCTGTTCCTCAGGCTTTTCTCTCCCTTGCAGCACATGTTGCCGTGCAATATCTATTTTCCCTGTGGCCTTCCAGAGCGCCAGGATCTCTGGGAGTGAACCTTGACAGGCGCCTCCTCTGAATCCCCCAAGCCCCGTGGGTCATCAGTTTTCAATGAGCTCTACGTGCACTTGCACAGAGGCAGGCAGAGGGATGAGACCCCTAGCAGCCAAGTGGACGGCAGCACTCTGATTCAATTCTCACCCTGTTTAGAAGTTCCAGGTCCTGGATTCTGAGGTGAGGGGCAGACCCAGCCTCACGGTAGCAGTATGGGTTTCAAATTAATTCAACAATTCCGTGTTGCTCTTAGTCTGGCTTCGGCACTGTGCTGGGTGTTGAGGAACTTCAAAGGCAGGATGAGAAGATCTCATGACTCCCTCACCTCCCGTTTCATTCTGACCCAAGGAAGAAGAGCATTCATCTGATTGGTCAGATTTCAGGACACTGACTGACATATTTGGAAGTGGGTGTGGTCACTATGCATAAAAGATGAGCTGAGGATGTGGCTGCAGAGGGTCTCTGTTCACCCAGCAGAGAAGATGTGCTTCACTGGCCCAGGCGGAGGCAGTTCCTTGTCCTTCCATGTGGCTGGCCAGAGCACAAGAAGTGCAGAGATCTGGGGAGAACAGGGCCCCCATGCTTAGCCCAGCCAACCCCAGTTCTCTGCATGGATTTATGGTCCAAGCCCAGCTACCAGCAAAGGTGACTCTGCTTCCTCCCCTGTTCTTCCTCTAGGGCTCCTTCCGGGACTTTGCGGGTAGTGGTTGCCAGGGTCTAGGTCTGCCTAAATGCCCTAGCCCTTACACATGGATTAGCACCTCAGTACTGCCAGTAGCTTTGATAAGGAGCCATCACCCTCCAGCTCAGCAGGGAGGCTGGCACAGTGCTGCAGGAGGAGGGAAGGGCTAGAATATGGTTTCATCAGGGACTTGGGAAAAGCTTCACAGACATGGCGGAGTCTCACACTGACCTTGAAAGATACATAGGATTCCGTAGAAAGTTGGAGGCATGGCAAAATTGGAAAATGGGATCCAATTAAACTAAAGAGCTTCTGCACAGCAAAATAAACTATCATCAGAGTGAACATCAGAGCACTGCCTCCTCCTGGAAGCAGCCCCTGGGTCCTACAGTCAGACGTAGTCAAATGCCCTTCTTCCCCAGCACAGCTTCTCATTCACCTCCATCCTAACGCTTGGGCCGGGTGAGCTGCAGTTAGTGCTTCACTGCTCTGCTTCCCCAGTCTTCCCAAAGCCTTTTGAAGACAGGTGTTTCATTTATCCAACATGTATGCAACAATATTTCTTAAGCACCTACTATGTTCTAACTCCCCGGTGCTGAGAACTCGCTGTGGAGCAAGGAATGCTTGGTCCAGTGGAGGCAGAAGGTGGCCGTTTGATCCGACACGGGGCTAGCTCTCCCCGACTCTTTATTCCTCACCACTAGCAAAGCCTAGCACAGAGAAGACCCTAAACAAGTGATGGTGGAGGAAAAAGAGGACATGATGGTTGAGACGTGTTGCAACTAGGAACAGAGGGCTGGAGCTCAGGAGAGGTGACCACGTAGAAGGGATAGTTTTGGAATTCCGCCCTGCTCATCTATAAGTTCATGTGAATTGCATTAAACCTGATGTGGAGAGCCCGTGGGGCTCTTGGACCTTAAAGGAAACGTGAAGAAAATGAGCAGTCCTCGTCCGCGTTGCCCCTGCACTCCCAGCACCGCTTGCAGGAACAGGAGACAGACATGTCCCTGGCACAGGGAGGCTGCTCCCACTCAGAGCACATCTGTTGAAGGGATGAGGACACGAGTCTGCCTGCACCCTAAGGCCAGGCATCAGCTGAGCATCCAATGCTTACACTACAGAGAGCTGCTGTCCAAGGAAGAGTGAGAGACAGTGGGGAGGGGCGCAGCTGCCTCCATGCAGTGTCCCAGCAGCAAATCACGTCCGCAGGCTGGAGACCCACCAGTGACTTTCTTCTCTTCCTAATTCAATGCAAGATTTCAGATCCATCCGAGTGCCTGTGGCACGGAGAAAATTAAATGTAGATCCCAAAGTGACATTGAAAATGGAACGAGCCTATTCTGAGCATCATTTCTGCTGGTCCTAAAAAAGAATTATCCAAATTCTCACTGAAGAGCTCCCCTTCTGGCTCCCTGGGGGAAGCCAGCCCAGGTGAGGGCTCCTTCACTGTAGCGCAGCTCTAAAATGCACTGCGTAAGTTCTTGTGGACAAATTGCCACTAGGAACAGCTTCTAGTTATCTGAAAACACTTTCAAGTAAACAAGCCCATCCCAGTCAAATTGCATGGCTTAGCTTTGGAGGTTTCTGCACTTCTGAGCCCTTTTGCCATCCCAGCCCCACCCCTACAGTGCCTACAACCTTTAGCTCCTCCTCCAATGAGGATTCTAGACCGAAAGATCCATGCGGCAGGGGCCATGCCATGGTTCACTACCACAACGTCTAGTACATCTCCTGGAACATAGCAGGCCCTTGCTAAGCACTTGCTATGTGGATTCAACACCTCCCTTGTATAAGATATAAAGATGTATAGGAGGCTGGGCATGGTGGCTCACACCTGTAATCCTGGCACTTTGGGAGGCCGAGGTGGGTGGATCACCTGAAGTCAGGAGTTTGAGACCAGCCTGGCCAACATGGTGAAACTCCATCTCTACTAAAAATACAAAAGTTAGCTGGGGGTAGTGGTGTGCACCTGTAATCACAGCTATTCCAGAGGCTGAGGCAGAAGAATCACTTGAGGCTGGGAGGCAGATGTTGCAGTGAGCTGAGATCATGCCATTGCACTCCAGCCTGGGCAAGAAGAGTGAAACTCCACCTCAAAAAAAAGAGAGATATATAGGATACGTTTCCCACTTTTAGGCCCATCCTCCTTCTTCGGACACAATCTGAAGAGGGTGGCCCGGTCTCTTCCCACCCATAGTGCTTTCTGCAGATGTGCCAGGGCTGGACGGCCCCAGCAGTGAGACTCACTCCTGGGTGGCACTAGGGTCAGAAGAGCACATGTGTAACCGCTGGGGCCCCTTCAGTCCTCCAGCCAGGACCCTTCCTCTGAGCCTACAAAGAATGCAAGCGGGCCTCCCTGCTTCTCGACGCTCATCTTCCCCCATCAGCCCAGCACCCCCTGGCGCCTGTAGGATGCTTCCAGGAACATACAGCACCGTTTAGAGAGGATCAAATGGCACGGCTTCTTTAGCAAGCTGGAACACTCAGGCCAGCCCGATTCCTTCTGCTTTATTTCAGACAACCAGGTGTAACAGCAGAATTCCTCATCCTCATTAGAGAGGTATGGTGCACAGTCCATAGAGAGACATCATGGTTAAGAGGCAGGTTCAAGAGCCTGGACATCCCAACTCCATCCTGACCCGGCCACTTACTTTCTGGTTGTGTTGGGGAAAGTACTTTACCTCTGTCGGGGTCAGTTTTCTCACCTCTAAAACGAGGCTGATATGAATAGTTCCTACCTCACTGGGATGTTATGAGGGTTAAATGAGATAATCCATCTAAAGCACTTAGAAAAGTGAGTATGCAATACAAACTAACCTTCATTACTATCTGTATTTACAGTTTAGAGAGGGCCGCTCCAGAGGTGTTAACTCTAATTTACAAATACATGAGGGTGCACACATGCTGGCTCCCTTTTCTCGATTTAGGGTAGCCCGTGACATTTCACCCTTCTATCCCCAGGAGGCTCCTCTCTGCCTTCTCATGGAAACACCTCCGTCACATCCCACCGCCTCTCCCCCAGCCCACAAAACTGCTCATCTCCCATGCCCTCGTGCCCGCTCTGTATTAACCAGCACAGCCTATTTCAGATGCCCCCCAAAACTTAGTGGCTCAACACAACAAAGGTGGGTTTTGCGTTCAGAGTCCAGTATGAGTGGAGTGTAGGGGATGTTCTGCTCCATTAAGGCACTCAGGGACCTGGGCTCCTCCCAGGTAGCTCCACTGTCTTTCAGGGCCTTGGAGCCCCACCCTGGGTCCCCTGCATCCAGCCAGCAGACAGGAAGAGAACACAGAAAGGATGGTATGACGGGTTTTAGGACTGTGCCAGGCAGGGCTGCTCATCCCTTCAGCCCACCTTCCACAGGCCAGAAAACCAGTCCCATTGTCAGCAGCGGTGAATCCGCAGCAGTGTGCAGCAACTCGATTCTTGCCTTCTCAGAGGAAAGAATTCGGCTGAGAGACAGAAGCAGTTTTAAGGCAGAGGGAAGAGACCAAGGCAAGTTTTAGAGCATGGGCGAAAGTATTAAAAAGTTTTAGGGCCGGGCGCGGTGGCTCACACCTGTAATCCCAGCACTTTGGGAGGCCGAGGCAGGTGGATCACGAGGTCAAGAGATCGAGACCATCCTGGCCAACACGGTGAAACCCCGTGTCTACTAAAAATACAAAAAAATTAGCCGGGTGTGGTGGCACGCACCTGTGGTCCCAGCTACTCTGGAGGCTGAGGCAGAAAAATCGCCTGAACCCAGGAGGTGGAGGTTGCAGTGAGCCGAGATCGCGCCACTGCACTCCAGCCTGGCGACAGAGCAAGACTCCGTCTCAAAAAAAAAAAAAAAAAAAACAGTTTTCGAGCAGGAACAAATGGAAGTAAAGTACACTTGGAAGGGGCCAAGCAGGCGACTTGGGAGATCCAAGTGTGCCATTCAGCCCTTGACTTGGGGTTTACTCTGTTGGCATGGTTCCAGGGTTTCTGCTTCTCCTCCTGTGATTCTTCCCTAGGGGCGAGCTGTCCACTTGCGTGGTGGCCTGCCAGCACTTGGGAGGGGCCACAGGCACAGCATGTTTACCAAAGTTGTGCACATGCTGATCTGGGGCATTGCTTCCCTTACCAGTCGAGAGTTCCTAGAGGCAGGGCACGCACAGGTTAAACTCGGTCACTTTGCCTCTGAGTGCGCATGCGTGAGCACGCTCGCCAGCTCCTGAGATCTTATCAGGAAGCTGCTGCTCACCAGCTGCAGGTGTTGCTATTGGGAGGCTGCCTTTCCTTGGTGCCAGCTATGCCCAGTTATTATTTCAGAGTGACAGTTAACAACTGCCTGACCATCACCTGATGGTTGCCTGACATTCCCGGCAGGGGGGCGGGGTCTCTCCTGCCCTGCTCATGTCTGCTTAGCTACCTACTCTAACACTGTGACCCCACCTTACAGTAGTGGAAGCTCAGAAAGATAGCCTTTCTGGCCGGGTGCAGTGGTTCACGCCTGTAATCCTAGCACTTTGGGAGGCAGAGGCGGGTGGATCACCTGATCAACACCAGCCTGGCCAACATGGTGAAACCCTGTCTCTACTAAAGTACAAACTTAACAGGGCACGGTGGCATGTGCCTGTAATCCCAGCTACTCGGGAGGCTGAGATGGGAAAATTGCTTGAACCCAGGAGACGGTGGTGGCAGTGAGCGGAGATCATGTCACCACCCTCCAGCCTGGGTGGCTGAGCAAGACTCTCTCTCAAAAAAAAAAAAAAAAAAAGATAGCCTTTCCATGTGTCCAGGAGGGGACTCAAACCTGTGTGGTGAACGTATCCTATTTTTTCTGCTACCTGCTCCTGTAACAGAGGCTTCTCTGGGAGGAAACTTTAATCTGTTTTCTTCAGGACATTCTCTCAGAAAATAGGCCCAAAGTGAGACTGCATGTTTCCCCGCAAATCCTATAGCAGATGATGTCTCATCATCAAATCCTGCAGGCAGACGTGGGAGAAAGAAGGTGGTCTTCTGGAGAGCTGCGGCCACTCAGCTCTGCCACTTCTGCAGCTCAGCTTCCTCCTTTGCAGGATGAAAGGGGTGGCATGAGGGGGGTGCTCTGAGCATTGGTGACAACACATGTGAAGAGTGGCCAGGAATATTATTGTCCTTGGCCCTGCTCCCCTGTTCTCCCATGCCCCAACCACCCGCACCACCTGTCCAGAGTCAGTCAGGGCTGCCGGACAGGCATAACTCGAGTTCTTCTGGCTGCCAGGGCGGGCTGGTTTGTTTTCAGCTGGTCAACCCCACTGACAGGGCAGAAACGATGGGGAAGGGCAATGAGAGTCAGCACAGCCTGCTAATGTAATTAAGTGAAAGCAGAATCTGAAAACCCAAATCCCACTCCCGCCCCAACCAGCTTGATCTTTTTTGTCTCCGGACCCCACCCCCAGTGCACGCCCGCACACTTCAGGCTCAGCTGATCCAGATGGTCTGTGGATGCTGAGAGCCAAACAGCGTGGGGGGTTGGTTGTTTCATAAGCTCCTACAGACTCTGTCACTAATTGTAAACCCATTTGGGACACCTTCTGAAACGAGGCTTTTCACTAACCTCTAGTTCCTAAACAGACAGACACAAATTGGAGTTCATGTTTTCTCTCTTATTCTACCTCTCCTATTCACCTTGCTTTAAAACAGTTACTTGGGAAACAAAGGGCGACACCCACCTGTACCTGGTAATACCCCAGTCACCTACAAGCTCTGGAAGCAGGAGTCATTGTTCCCCTAGCAACACGAACTGCCCCAGCTGCACGTGTGTGGTGCTTGGATTACACCAGCCAGCAGCGGAGGTGTGCATGTTGCTAGGAGAACTTGAACTTGAGTTTTAATTGGTAACCCCTCCTCACTGCCACAGCTTTCTTTCCGCCACAGACACACACTCTACAGCAGAATCCACAATGCTGGGCCCAACTGGGAAATCCCCAGCCTCAGATAAGATCAGTGTGTTTTTATCCTGTTCTTTTCTCATTTCCAGCACACGTGTGTGTGTGTGTGTGTGTGTGTGTGTGTGTGTGTGAAAGAGAGAGAGAGAGAGAAAGAGAGAGAGATGGCGTTTTGCTCTTGTTGCCCAGGCTGGAGTGCAATGGTGTGATCTCGGCTCACTGCAACCTCCACCTCCCAGGTTCAAGCGATTCTCCTGCCTCAGCCTCCGGAGTAGCTGGGACAATAGGCGCTTGCCACCACGCCCAGCTAATTTTTTGTATTTTTAGTAGAGACGAGTTTTCACCATGTTAGCCAAGATGGTCTCGATCTCCTGACCTCATGATTCACCCGCCTCAGCCTCCCAAAGTGCTGGGATTACAGGCATGAGCCACCGCGCCCGGCCATCCTTCTTTCTTTAATTTCAGACGGAGTCAACAACCACACAAATAAGCAAGAATTATGGGGATTGGCTGGACAATATCAACTGAGCGCCTCCTGTTGCCGGGTGCTGTCCTGGGCACTTCAGACACAGTGTCAAAAAAACAAAGACCCTGTCCTTAGGGGGCCTGCATCTGGGGTAGGGAGGATGATAAGCAGACAAACACATCAGTATCAGTCAGTGTTCTCCAGACAGAGCCAGGAGGAGCCAGCTTAGCTCTAAATCTAGATGACATAGATGTGTGTATGTGCACATATTACATATATGCATAAAGGAATTTATTTCAGGAATTGGCTTATACAGTTGTGGAGGCTGGCAAGTCTGAAATTCGTGGCGCAGGCTAGCAGGCTGGAAACTCATGCAGGAATGGACGCTGCAGGCTGGGGGCACAATTTCTTCTGCCATAGGGAATCTTCAGTTTTGTTCTTCAAATCTCTTCATTGATTAGGTGAAAACCACCAAGCTACCAAGGGTAATCTCCTTTACTTAAAGACAACTGATCCTAGGTGTACACCACATCTATAAAATACCTTCACAGCAACACTAGGTTGGTGTTTGCTTGAATAACTGGCTCTTACACCTTAGCCAAGTTTGACACATAAAACCAAGCATGACAAATGGGTAGCGATAAGTAAGTGCAATGGGGAAAAAGGAAGCAGGTGGAGGGGGGCAGGGCCCAGGCAGCGGGGCACAGGAGACCTACCATGTCATTCAGTACAAACTTAATGAAAAATAAACGGACATACCTAGCCAATGCATTCAAAAAGCACAACAAAATCCTCACGTGGTGACAGATCTGCTCGTCATGCCTCTCCAGCCCTGGAACTGAGGACAGGAGAGAGACTATTAATTGCAGGACTCTAATTAATATCAGTTAGCACAGCCAACGCAAGAAACAAGTGTTTAGTCTCCTGCCTTGATGGATCTTCAGAAACAGACCCCTGTCTGCAACAGCCTCCTGGCTGAATTCCCGCTTCCACGCCCGCCCCCCGCTCTGCTCCTTGCTCCCACCTCCGACAGTGGTCCCCGAGCCTGGCCTCTTCTCCCTACGCCCCGTCCCTGTGCTACTCTTCCCACTGCAGCTGCAGTGCCGGTGGCCTCTTGCTGTTTCCCAAGCACTCCTGGCTTCTGCCCCGGGCCTTTGCTGCTCCCCCTCCACATCCTGAAAGGGTCTCCTCCCAGCCATGTGCCTGCTTGTCCCCACACACCCTCCTCAGAAAGGTCAGCCTTGACCACCCCATAAAATAGCACCCTCCCCATCTCTCTCTGCCTCCCTGTCCCATCTCCTTAATATATATTTCTCTGTCGATTCTCTCGCTCTGTTGCTTTTTTTCAAATTGTAGTACAATAACATAAAATTTACCATTTTGAATTGCACAATTCCGTGACATTTAGCACATTCCCAGTGTTATACAACTATCACTACTACCTAGCTCCAGAACATCTTCACCACCGCAAGAGGAAACCCATGCCCATTAAGCAGCCACTCCCCCTTTCTCCCTCCTCCAAGCCGACAGTCACCACTCTGCCTTCTGTCTCTGCGGCTTTGCCTGCTCTGGGTATATGACATGAAAGGGATCATACAGTATGTGGCCTTTCCTGGCTGACTTCCCCCACGCAGCATGGCATCTTTGAGGTTGGTCCGTGCTGTGGCATTTGGCTGTACTTCTTTTCATCCATGGCTGGAGAGCGCTGCATTGTGTGGGTGCGCCGTGTCACATTTCTCCATTCATCCGCGGACAGACATTTGGGCTGTCTGTACCTTTGCTATTATGAACGAGGCCACAGTGACCATACATGTGTGGTGTGTGTTTGAAGGGGACTCTGTCTTGATCACTTTGTGTCCCTGGCCTGTGAATGGACCTGCAGATTGACCTGTGGACAGCTTGATCTTCAGGCAAGTAAATAAAGGGCAAAGTCTAGCATCGAATTTAATTTCCCCCAGGCCCCTCTCTGCCACAGCAAGGCCCGACCGAGCCTTTGTGTCCACACGCACCCAACACCCACACCCTGAGCCAAATCCATCCAGCAGTGGGGTAGGGGTCTAGCTGGGCTCCTCCCAGCTCCCCACTTCCCAAAGGTAAGAATCCAGGCCGTTGAGGCAAGTGTGCCCTTCGGAATTCCCACACAGCCCCAGGATTCCCCCAAAACAAAGCACTCTTGTCCGCAGGTAAAGGCTGACTAGCAGGCTGATAAGACTGGCTATTTCTTTGAATGGGATAAAATCTCAAATTTTACAATTAGAAATCAGACCTAAGAAACATCATATCCCTGGGACTCGTTTCCTGGGCTGCTGTAACCAAGTACCACAAACCAGGTGACTTAAAGCAGCAGAAATTCATTTCCTCATCGTTCTGGAGGCTGGAAGCCTGAAACCCAGGAGTCCACAGGGCCACGCCCCGTCCAGAGGCTCGCGGAAGTCCCTCCTTGCCTCTTCGGCTCCCAGTGGTTTCCAGGAATCCAAGGCCTTGTTCTTGGCAGGCAGCTGCCTAATCCCATCTCCGTCTCCGTCTTCACATGGTGCTTTCTTTTATTTTGAGACCCAGGCTGGAGTGCAGTGGCGCCATCTCAGCTCACTATAGCCTCTGCCTCCTGGGTTCAAGCGATTCTCTTGCCTCAGCCTCCCGAGTAGCTGAGATTACAGGTGCCCATCACCACGCTTGGCTAATTTTTGTATTTTTAGCAGAAACTGGGTTTCACCATGTGGGCCAGGCTTGTCTTGAACTCATGACCTCAGGTGATCCTCCTGCCTTGGCCTCCCAAAGTGTTGGGATTACAGGTATGAGCCACCGTGCCCAGCCCACACATCTTAAAAGACATCAGTCACTGGGAGCAGTTGGTGGGGGTAGGGGAGAGACAGCAGGGGTGGGGAGGGTGGGGAGGGTGGGGAGGTATAACATGGGGAGAAATGCCGGACATAGTATGCACCTAAAGTAAAATAAGTAAATTTTTAAAAAATAAATAAAAATGAAAGGACAGAAAAAAAAGAATTGGAAAATATAATATCTAAAGTTAGGAACTTATTACGTGAATTTAACAGAAAAAAAAAAGTCAGCCACATGGGATTAAGGGGCCACCCTACTCCAGCATGACCTCGTCTTAACTAATCATCTACAATGACCCTATTTCCGAATAAGGCCACATTCTGCAGTAAACGGGGGTTAGGACTTCAACATATCTTTTTAGAAGACACAATTCATCACCTTGGAGAAGGGGTCATGGAATGCTTGGCCTCAATTTTACTAAGTGTAAATGATTGGTCAGGTTTGGGGAGGGCAGGGAGCTGCATGCAAATAAAGGAGAAGACCATGCATAAGCAGGAGTTCACTGATGAGGAGACATAGGGCAAGAACCAGGAGAACGGAGACTTCCTCTCTCTTCCTGTCTTCCCTGCAGCTTAGCCGAGGGCCGAATCTATACCTTGCAGCCTGCGCAGCTGCAGAACAGGGCAAGGAGGTATCTCAGGTCTCCTAGAGGAACTTTGAAACAGCTCACTCCTTTGCTCAGAACCCTCCAAGAGCTCCCTTGGGAGCGTGGCTAATGCCCCCAAGGCCCAAAGCCACCTGTGCTCCACACTCCCACACCTATCCCTTCCCCACCTCTCACCCCACGCCAGCCACACTGGATTCCATCCTGTCCTTGGAAGTGCCCAGCATTCTCCTGTCCCAGTGCCTGTGTCCTCCTGGTCCCTGTGCCTGGAATGCTCTTCCTTCAGAGATCTTCGTGGCTCAAACTGCATTCCATCCGGCCCTCCCTGCCCACTTTCTATGCCCCTCTCTTGCTAATTTTTTCCATAGCCCTTCCCACCAGCTGCGGTACACATATTTACCTACTTGCTGCCAGTCTTCCTCCACCAGAATATGCACACGTGGCGAAGGGAACACCGTGCTGTGCTCTTCACAGCCATATTCCTGGCCTCCCAGCCGCCCTGGCCTGTATTAGGCGGTCCGTGAACTATCATCGGATACAGGAAGCTGCTATGCCAGCAGGTGCAAGAGGAGGCTCGCAGCTGTGGAGAGGCCCCTGCACTGGGGCTAGTGTCCTGAGGGTCAGGGGAGGGGTGGCTGGGCTTCAGCTCCCTTCCTGCCTCAGGCAGAGGCACACCCCCAACCAAGCGCTGCTGTCTTCAGCAGGCCCCACGTGGCCCCACGTGGCCCCACGCCTCCCAGAACAGCTTGCCTCAGGCTGGGGAGGGCGTGGCCTCGGGCTCACCTGTTTCCTTGC
This sequence comes from Cebus imitator, assembly GCF_001604975.1. Lineage (NCBI taxonomy): Eukaryota > Metazoa > Chordata > Mammalia > Primates > Cebidae > Cebus > Cebus imitator. The sequence goes on along the minus strand of NW_016107348.1, from coordinate 2,237,600 downwards.
TCTTCCTGGCAGCCTGCGCCGCCGCCCCAGCATGGGTGGTGAGGAGCCAGAGGGTCCACCTAGTCAGCGCATTTTCTGTTTCCTGCAGCTGCTGCAAACAATCACCACAATCTCAGAGGTTTAAAACAACACAGTATTATTCTCTTACAGTCCTAGAGGTCAGAAGTCCAAAATAAGGCTAACAGGGCTAAAATCAAGGTATCCTCGGGGCTGGTTCCTTCCAGAGCTTGGAGAAGACAACCCATGGCCTCCCTTGGCCCCTCGTCCGTCTCCAAAGTGCAGCCCTCCAGTGTCTGCCAGAGCATCACTCGTCTGTGCTTCCGGGATCTTCCCGCCTTCTCCTCTGACCCTGACTCCTGGGTCCCTCTGATGAGAACCTTTGTGATTACCTGGGGCCCACCTAGATAAGCCAGGCTAATCACCTCATCTCAAGATCCTTAATCGCATGGGCAAAGTCCCTCTTGACATAAGCTAACATCCCTAGTGCCAGAGATTAGGGCATAGACATATCTGGGGACTGTTATTTAGCCTCTGGCAGGCAGGAATGGAGCAGGCCTGCTCCTCAACCACCATCGGATGTTACCAGGAAGGAGTCCTGATCCAGACCCTAAGAGAGGGTTCTTGGAGCTCACACAAGAAAGAATTTTGGGCAAGGTCACAGAGTAAAGTGAAAGCAAGTTTATTTAAAAAGTAAAGGAATAGGCCAGGTGCTGCGGCTCACGCCTATAATCCCAGTACTTTGAGGGGCTGAGGCAGGAGGACCATCTGAGGTCAGGAATTCGAGACCAGCCTGGCCAATATGGTGAAACCAGGTCTCTACTAAAAATGCGAAAATCAGGCAGGTGTGGTGGCTCACACCTGTAATCCCAGCTACTCAGGAGACTGAGGCAGGGGAATCACTTGAACCCAGAAGTCGGAGGTTGCAGTGAGCCAAGATCACACCATTGCACTCCAGCCTGAGCAAGAGTAAGACTGTCTCAAAAAAAAAAAAGTCAAGGAATAAAAGGGTGTTTACTCCATAGGCAGGGCAGCCCCGAGGGCTGTTACTGGCTATTTTTATTTCTTGGTCAGATGCTAAACGAGCGGTGGATTATTCATGAGTTTCCTGGGAAACGGGGCAGAGATTTCCCCAGGAACTGAAGGTCCCTCCCCCTTTTAGACCATACATGGTAACTTCCGGGCATTGCCATGGCATATGTAAACTGTCGTGCACCAGTGGGAGTGTCTTCAGCATGCTAATGCATTCTAATCAGCATAGAGTCAGCAGTGAGGATAACCAGAGGTCACTTTTGTCACCATCTTGGTTCTGGCAAGTTTTGGCCAGCGTCTTTACCACATCCTGTCTTATCAGAGGGCTCTTTGTGACCTGCATCTTGTGACCTCATGTCTCGTCCTGTGACTGAGAATGCCCAGCCTCCTGGGGATGCAGCCCAACAGCTCTCAGCCTCATTTCACCCAGCCCCTGTTCAACATGGAGTCACTCTGGTTCCAACACCTTTGACAGTGACGTGCCAGGGTGGGACCCTGTCTCCCAGAGTCCTTCCATCAGCCCCTCCTCAACCCCAGCTTCAGATCTCCCAGCACCCAACCCCAGGGTTTCCCACAGTTCCAGCTGCAGCCCCTGGTTACACCTTCTTCTTGCTAAGGCTGAACCAGGGCTGGGCAGTCTCAGGAACTGGCGTCTCTGAGACCAGGACAGTGGCACCTCCTTCGACTTGTGGAGAGGGATATAGAGACAAGGCAGGGATGAGAGCAGGATAAGTTCATGTCCCAAGTTCAGGTTCACACTTTTTTCTTCTGTCCTTTTGCCTCCTGCTTCTTCTCTTTCCCAGAAAACGCTCTGGCTTTTCTCCCTCTAGTCCTCCGTCCTCCGTCCCTTCGCTAGTGACACTCAGTGCATCCAGCACTTTCCATAGTCAGTGCCTGGAGGAGGGCATTCACAGGGTCTATGCTGGAGCTCTTGCTCCCCCACCCCACCCCACTCACAGGAATCACATTCTGAATGATGTTCAATGGGAAAAGAGGCCAAGCACATGGACACTGCCCCACCTCAGCCCCGTGTGACCACAAGAGCTGCAGAGCCAGGCGGGCCACTCCCAGTGCCACCATCATCCCTGATGGCTGTGAGACCCACCCCCACAGAGACTCAGTTTTCTCTTCTTTGAAATGAAGATCATCCCTATTGGGATGACTGTCCCTACCTGTGGTCCCCAAACTCCTGTCATAACTGACAAACTATCCATAACATGGGAGAATCGTTATAACAGCTGAACAAGGAAGAAACAGAGAGCATGGCTGCAAGAATCTCAGACTAATGGGTACCTGGAGTCAGAGGTCAGGGGAACCCACAGCATCCAAGACCAAGCCTTAACCAGGGCACGTGCCAGCTTTCACAATGGAGTTATATGCTAGAACAGCCCCTAGGCCCCTCCTGTTGTCCCCCCTCAGTCCCCAGCACACCCCACAGCACCAGAGAAGAAGTCTTGTAACCACCCAAGGGGTTCACCTTGCCGACTGCCTAAACAGAGCCGATTTATCAAAACAGGGGAATTGCAATAGAGAAAGAGTAATCCACACAGAACCAACCGTGCAGGAGACCAGAGTTTCATTATTATTTAAATCGCTCTCCTGGAAAACTCAGGGATCAGAGTTTTCAAGGATAATTTGGTGAGGAGGGGACCAGTGAATCAGGAGTACTGATCAGTTGGCCCAGGGATGAAATCACAGGGAGTCAAAGCTGTTCTCTTCTGCTGAGTCAGTTCCTGGGTGGAGGCCACAGAACTGGTTGGCAGGCCCAGGTGGGGCCATCCAGTTGTTAAAAACGCAAAAACCTGAAACGATATTTCAAAAGGCAGACCTTAGGTTCACAATCGTGATGTTACCTTCAAGAGTAATTGGGGAAGTTGCAAATCTTATGACCTCCGGAATAACAGCTGGTAATATTTAGAATTCTAGCCCCTCTCATCTTGACTTGGTGCCTGGTGGCCCTTCATTCATTTTACAAGAACAGTTTAGCCTTTAGGAAAGGGCCCTCATATCAACTACACACAAAATTCCTTCCCAAAGCTAGTTCGGCCTATACCCAGGAATGAACAGTTTAGAGGTTGGAAGCCAGATGGGGTCAGCGAGGTCTGATACCTTTCACTGTCATAATTTTCTCAGTTATGATTTTTGCAAAGGCGGTTTCAGTCTCTAGAGCAATCCTGTCTCTTATTAGCACACACTGGTGAGGCCAGCATTGCCCTTGGAAGAAACAACTTCTCTAGATGTTCCACATCCGTGCAGGCTGATTCCAACAGTGAAGCTCCTGCAGGTGGCAGAGAAGCCCGCAGAGACAGGGAAGTGAGGTGGGAGAGAAAGCAAACTTTTTCCATTCATAACTGCCTGATTCTCCTATAATTCCTCAGCTGGCTGTGGGGGCTGAAAAGTGGTGTGAGGAAGGCACAGAGGGGCCCTCCGGAAATGCAGGTTCTCTCCCCACTGCTGCCCTGCGAGGGGCCCCTGCGTGAGGCCCTGAAAGCCTCTGAGCCTCTGTCACCCATCAAACGAGTTGACAGCTGGCCCTGCTGAAACTGCCTTTGTAAAAATTATGACAGAAAATTGTGACAGCAAAAGAGATCTGATCTAACCAACCCCCATTTTGTCTTTAACCTCCAAACTGCCCTCCATCATTCTTGGGCATGGGCCAAGCTACCTTTGGGAGACATTTAGTTCACAGTTGAAATGGTAATAGCCCTTCCCCAAAACTGCCTTTGAAATGAAAGGCAGTGTACTAACGAAAGCCTTCTAATGAAAGACCACCACGTTAAGAGGATGAGAGGAGCCTAAATGCTGCTGAGGTGTAGACATAATGATGATCAGCCGTTATTCCAGATGTCAGAAAATTTGAACTTCCCCAATGACCCCTGCAAATCACAGCACTATTAGAACCTAAGATTGGTCTTTTGAGACATTTTCCAGACTTACCCCACCTGGACAAGTGACTCGAGACTCAGCCAGTCCTGTGGCTCCTCCATCCAGAGGTGGACTCAACACACGAGCACTGTTTTCCGCGGCCCTACCACTGCATCCCCAACCAATCAGCAGCACCCATTCCCCTGCTCCCAAAATAACCTGGAAAAACTCTAGCCTCCAAAATTTGGAGGAGGCTGATTTGAGTTATAATGTAGTTTTGGTCTCCCATTTAGCCATCTCTACATGAATTATTGCAATTCCCCTGTCTTGATCATCAGCTCTTTCTGGGCAGCAGGCAGAAGGAACACACGGGGCAGTGACATCATTACCTCATGTGTGTGTGAGGGCCACCTTGAAGTGATTTGGCACAACATACAAATATGTCACATAAAAGAACAATGAAGAATAAAGAAAAGAATTGATTAGGCAGTGCATTCATTTCCTAGGACTGCCATAACAAAGCGTCATACACCAGGTGACTTAAAACAACAGAAATCTATTGTCTCACAGCTCTGGAGGCCTAAAATCTAAGACCCAGTTGCCCTCAGAAAGGAGCTGTTCCAGGCCTCCCTACAGGCTTCTGGTAGACTCAGGCACGGATGCCCCACTGCAGTCCCGCCTCTTCACAGGGTGACGTCTTCACAACATCCTCCCTGTGTGTGTGTGTCTGTCTCTATGTCTAAATTTCCCCTTTTCATCAGGACACTAGTCACATTGATTAGGGCCCACCCTAAAGACCTTATTTTAACTTGATTACCTTTGTAAAGACCCTATTTCCAAAGAAGGTCACATTCTGAGGTGCTGAACGTTAGGACTTCAACCTTCTTTCTGTGAGGACACACACAGTTCAACCCATAACAGGCAAGGATTGGTCAACATTTTCTGGAAAGAGCCAGAGAGTAAATATTTTAGACTTGTGAGCCACTGTCTCTGTCACAACTACTCACCTCTGCTGTGACAGCCTGAAAGCAGTCGTAGACAATACATAAATGAATGAGCCTGGCTTGTGCTGATAAAACTCTATTTATAACAATAAGTTGTAGGCCAGATTTGCTTGGCAGGCCATAGTCAGCCAATCCCTAGGTTAGAACACCAATTTTAAAACAAGGAAAAAGAGTTTCTGCAGCCTTTCTGAAAGCGGGCACTCAGTGTGAGAACCAGAGTTTGGGAGCAAAATCTGAGTCCCCAGAAGTGCTAAGGGGAGAGTCAAGGAAAGTCCTGGGGTTCAAGAACGTGGACTCAAAATGGGGGAGGAAGACAGGGCACCCTGGAGGAGTTCCACACAAGGCCATTGGCTTACCCACAGGCACTAAGGGCTGATCTTACAGCTGAGAAAACTGAGCCACCAAAAGACCAAGTGACCCTTGCCAAAAGACACAGCCGGTAGAGGAAGGATTCCATCCCAGGCGATGTGATTGTAGGGGCTAGGCTTATAACCAATAGCAATCACTCTAGAGGACAAAGAACCAGCAGGGGACCAGGCACTGGGAGCTGGGTGTCTCAGGCCAAGTTCTTCAGGGGTCAGGGCCAATGGGATGACACCAGAGGGCCAGGGAGTTGGAAAGGGCCAGTGGAAAGCAGCGGTGTGTCAGTCATTAGAATCCACAGGCATCGGGCTTGCCATGTGAGCATCATCAGGACAGGCTTTATCAACACCCCCCACTGAACAAAGCTACGACACCTCTCCTGCAGAAGCAGTGGAGACGGGCACCCTTACTCTGAGCCAACAAAGGTCTTGGGAGTTGTGTTCAATATAAACAAATAAATACTCAGGGAATCGGTTCACCAGGATTGTAAAGAAATAAAAATAGAAACAAAGTCAGGTACTAATGGCAAGACGCTAATTGTGCTCTGTCATGGAACCTCACCCTTCTTGGCCTGTCATCTTCCCACTTCATTGAAAATCCATTAAAACAATTGCTGGGCCATTAACACTGACTTTCAGGCAGAAGCTTCCCTTGGGCACAGTTGTGTGACTAGGGTTCTTTCATTAATATTTAGTGTAACTGCCTAAGAGCTGGGTAATTGTGATTACAGACCGCCATTTAAATACGGAGGGGAGCCTGAAGATGGGATCTTTTCTTTGCATCTTTTCTTTTTAATATGTGTGGAATCATCTCCCTCAGGCGAGATAACATTAAAACTTGAATTTTTAAAATAAAGAGAGGGCTGATTACTCAGTCTACAAAAGAATTCACCATAGGATTTCTTAAAAGTGTGAGCTCCCAGAGAAATCAAAATTATTTGATTTACAAAATTTCATCTGCTTGCATCTTTTCCATATTATGACTCTACCATAAAGATTATTTGAAAAAAGAAACGCAACTACTAGTGAATTCCCTACAGGCTGCTGAGTGGACAGTTGAGGCCTGCATTTATAAATCAGGGTAGACAAGAAGACATATCTTAAGGCCACCTTGAAATTCAGCCTGAGTGCCTGTAATAGAACGTGACTTGCTAGGACATGCAGTCAGACAGATGAACCAAGGGGCACACCAATTAGAGATGAGAGGACCCTGAGACCAGTCTGCAACGTGGAGCAACTGCTAGGAGATGCTCCTTCCAGAGTGCAGAGGGGAAAACTCCTGCTCCCAAAAAAGAGTCTTCCTCCTCTGTCCTTATCCCCATAAAATGGGACCAACCGATCCAGTATCACCTCAGATTTGAGCCTGTTAGAAAGCTTGGGAGGATATTAACAACCTTCCCCATAATACAGTGGCTTTCTCCTGCATTTTGTCAGCTTCTGTTGCTCTGTGTTTAAAAGGAGACACACAAAATGGCAATGCCATACTCCCAAGTGTGTAGCAACAGCCTGTGAGTGGAACAAACATGAACAGTGTTACCTCTGCTCTCGCGCCAACACCAACATCAACACAGAAGGCTTTTGGCCGGGCACAGTGGCTCAAGCTTGTAACCCCAGCAGTTTGGGAGGCCGAGCCAAGCAGATCGCTTGAGGCCAGGGGTTCGAGACCAACCTGGCCAATACGGTGAGATCCCCTTCCCTACTAAAATTATAAAAATCAGCCAGGTATGGTGACACACATCTGTAATCCCAGCTTCTTGGGTGGCTGTGGCATGAGAATTGCTTGAACCCAGGAGGCGGAGTTTGCAGTGAGCCAAGACTGCACCACTGTACTCCAGGCTGGGCGACAGAGCAAGACTCTGTCTCAAGAAAAAAGGATTTCTGTGACCAAATACTTGGGGGGTTTTCCCCACCAACATGCAATCAATCAATTCCGCAGCAGACTTGAGCTGCGGGGGTGTCCTCCAATTCAATTCTGACACTGTCTACCTGGAGATAGCGTCAGATCCCATAGGTGGACGGCTCAGTCCCCAAGACTGCTTCCCTCGTCCTCCAGACACCAGCCATAGATCCTCAAGCTGGGCTTTCCACAACCCTTCTTTAGGTTTGATTAATTTGCCAGAGTGGCTTACAGAACTCAGGGAAACATGTTTACCAGATTATGAAGGATATGACAAATAATACAGACAAAGAGAGGCGTGGGGCGAGGTATGGGGGAAGAAGCACGGAGCTTCCAGACCTTCCCTGAGCACGCCACCCTCCAAGAACCTCCATGTGTTCAGCTATCTGGAAGCTCTGCAAACACTGTCTCTTTGGGGTTTTATGGAAGCTTCATTACGAGGCATGATGGATAAAGCCATTGGCCATTGGTGATCAGCTTAAACTTCAGCTCCTCTCCCCTCCCCAAGGTTGAAGTAGCAAGGACAGAGTTTGGAAACCACTGCCCTCAATCTTTGCTGTCCAAAGCAGTAGCCACTAGTACCATGTGGCTACCCACATTTGCAGTGGGGCTGGTCTGAACTGAGATGGACTGTAAATATAAAATTCATACCAGATTTCAAAAACTTATCAAGAAAAAAAGAGAATATATAGTATCTCATGAGTAACCTTTACATTGACTATATGTTAAAACGATAATATTTTGGATATATTAGATTAAATAAATTATATCATTAAAATGAATTTAACATTTTTTTTTTATTTTTTAATGTGGCTAGTTGAAAATTTTAAGTTACTATGTGGCTCATGTTATATTTCTTTTTTTTTTTTTTTTTTTTGGAGATCGAGTCTCCAGACTGGAGTACAGTGGCACAATTACAGCTCGCCCCAGCCTCGACCTCCCAGGCTCAAATGATCCTCCTGCCCCAGTCTCCTGAGTAGGTGTGACTACAAGTATGCACCACTGCCCTGGCTCATTTTTTTATTTTTTGTAGAGACAGGGTCTCGCTATGTTACCCAGGCTGGTCTTAAGCTCCTGGACTCAAGCAATTTCCCTCCCTTACCCTCCCAAAGTGCTAGGATTACAGGCGTGAGCCACCGTGCCTGGACTCAGCCCTATGTGACATTTCTATGGGACGGTGCTGCTTAAATAATCAACTTCTATGGGAGAACGCGTGTACGTCTGCATAGAGAGGTAGATTCTAGTTTCGGATTATATATCTTATATATTTGGCTTTGAACGACCAAATAAACAGGACTTGAACTTTTGCTTTCATAAATGGTAGGGACGTGATGACAATGAGAAACTTAATGCTAGCTACGAAGACCGTGGGGTGGCTTTACTCAGTTCCCAACTACACGGTTGATGCCTGGGTTGGCCACTAGAGGGCAGTGGTGTATATAAAATGTGAGCGCTCACACAGCCCTTAACTGTGAAGACTCCCCGCCCAGCCCACCTGCAGAGCCTCTACAGGGTCCGCACTAAGCAATGATTAAAGCCCGTGCTTTTTCCCTCCCTTTTAAGTACCAGATGTCTGGGGAAGAAGAAGAGACTGCAGAAAACTGGGTAGAACTAGAGCTGACCCTTAAACTGAGGTTCAGACAGCAGCAAAGAAGGAAGGCCATTCTGCGTGAAAGACATCAGATGTTCAAAGACCCAGAAACGGAGTCACGTTTACCTTCCTGGCTCTGCTGCTAACAAAATACGGGGCCCGAAGCATGCCACTGGGCCTCGCTTCTGTAAGATGAGGTGGAGCGAGGTGAGCTTTAACATGTCCTCCAGTGTCACCACTGCAGTCTTTCCAGAGTGAACCCCACAGGCCTGCTGTTCCCAGAGGTTTAATGGGGGGCACAAACGCCTTCCAGGCACGATGGTACTGTAAGTACTTTAAGAGCTCCCCCCACTCCAAACACTTAACAATAATACATAAATACAAAATACATAAAATACAAAAATTTTAAAAATGGAAGTCCAATCCTTGCTCCAAAAGATCAGCATCTTGGCAGGGTGCAGTAGCTCATGCCTGTAATCTCAGCACTTTGGGAGGCTGCCACTGGTGGATCACCTGAGGTCAGGAGTTCGAGACCAGCCTGGGCAATATGGCAAAACCCCATCTCTACTAAGAATATAAAAATTACCCGGGAATGGTGACATGTTCATGTACCGTCAGCTGCTTGGGAGGCTGAAGCATGAGAAGCACTTGAGCCCAGGAGGCTGCAGTGAGCTGAGGTCATCCACTGCACTCCAGCAAAAAAAAAAAAAAAGAGAGAGATCAGTATCTCCAAGGATCAGAGAAACACAGAAACACAACTCTACAGCAGAAATGGCGCTGTGGGTTCACTCAGGCAGAGGTAGCCACGAGCTTTTCTCTTGTGGTGAAAGGGGAACCATACATGACCAGGTGTTCCCAGTCCAGAAACTGGGTGGGGCTTTCACACCCAAGAACCAGGGATATAAAATGCTGGGGCTGAAACTTATACAGAGCTTCTTATCCCAGCTGAGGAGGAACTTTGCCAAAGAGGTCCCCTGGCTCAGTGATGGGATCAACAATGTCCCAGAATCATGACAGTATAGATACCTGAGCTGACAATTGAAAATCTGATTCTGAACTGGGGGCTGTGAGGGCCAATATGCAAAACCATTAGGCTGAAAGGGAATGAGCACAGAGACAGACTAAAATTACTAATAATAACTCCCATAAGAGAAAGACTAAGAAAGGCAGTTTAAAAATGCAATTTAAAAATGCAATGATAGGAATTGAATTCACTTCAGAAGTGAAAATGGTAGGGTAATGTGATGCTGACTTTTTAAAGAATTACTTATTTAGTAAATACTCTACACACCTACCATGTCCTAGACACTGTTTTAGGTGCTGATGATACAACAATCAACAAAACAAGACTGCTGATATGGTTTCGTTCTGTGTCCCCACCCAAATCTCACCTTGAATCGTAATCCCTTATAATCCCCATGTGTCGAGGGAGGGACCAGATGAGAGGTGATTGGATCATGGGGGTGATTTTTCCCATGCTGTTCTCGTGATAACGAGTTCTCACACGATCTGATGGTTTTATAAGGCAGTTCTCCCTGCTCTTGCAAGCTCTCTCTTCCCTGTCACCATGTAAGGTGTGCCTCCTCCCCTTCCACCATCACTGTAAATTTCCCGAGGCCCACCATCCATGCAGAACTGTGAGTCAATTAAACTTCTTTTTTTAATAAATCACCCAGTCTCAGGCGGTTCTTTATACTAGTGTGAAAACAGACTAATATGTCAAGTATTGACAAGCGCTATGAAGAAATGTTTAGGATCCTCAAAGATGTAAAGGGATGACTAACAATCATTTATAAAAACAAAAATTATAAAACAATAGGCAAAATAAACAAAAGCAAGTTATAAAAAAGAACCAATCGAAATGAAAAATATACATATTTAAATACATAAACTCAGGCTGGGCACAGTGGCTCATTCCTATAATTCCAATACTTTGGGAATCTGAGGCCAGTGGATAGCCTGAGCCCAGGAGTTTGAGACCAGCCTGGGCAACATAGCAAGACCCCATCTTTACAAATAATTTTAAAATTAGCCAGGCATAGTGGCATGCACCTGTGGTCCCAGCTACTTGGGAGGCCGAGTTGGGAGAATTGCTGGAGCCTGGGCAGTCAAGGCTGCAGTGAGCTATGATCACACCATTGCATTTCAGCCCCGGTGACAGAGTGATACCCAGTCTCCACAAAAAAAAACAAAACAAAACGAAAAACATAATCTCAGTAGTACTGGATAAACTCTATGATGTCATGGTGAAAGAGAGATCCATTAATTAGGAGGCAGTACTATAGAAATCACCCATAATGCAACACAGAGGGAAAACATATTTTTTTTTTAATATGAAAGGGCAGCTAAGAGATGTAGAAGGTACACTGGCAGGCATCAACATACAGCTAATAAAAATTTCAGAAAAAAAGAATAAAAGGAATGAGAGTGAAGTGATGTTTAAAGAGATAATATCTGAAGTTTTCCAGTATTAAAGTTAAAATTCACTAGATATGGATACATAGAAACTTATATTTTCACTGTGATATATCTAACTGTCTGTATATCATAGTAAAACTGTGAGACATCTCAGGATAAAGAAAAAAACTCATCAAAGAAAATAAGACAGATTATCTTAAAAAAAAAAAAAGAATATTGATGGGAGGAACATCATCAGAAACAGATGCCAGAAAACATAGGAGGAACTCACAAAATGCCAGAAGAAAGTTACTCTCAGTATAGAATTTTATACCTACCTGAACTGTTACTCATTCAAGAGTGAGAGGAAAATATGTATACTTTTTTGGGCATATAGTAATTAAAAGAAATTATAGCCCGTGTTCCAGGTAAAAGATTTACTAAGGAATGACGACATCACCGTGAAAATTGCAAACGTTTAGAACTGAACCACAAATGCACTAAGTAGCTAAGCAATAATGTCTATGGCTACAATGTGTTGCTTCCAGCTATGAGCCAGGAATTATATCTATATTTATATTAGACACTTCCCAACTAGTATATATCTTAGCCCTCAAAATCAGGTTGTTAACTCAATAGTGTTAACTCCTTTGTAAGGATGAAGAAACTTTTGGGAGAACAAAGTTACCGTACTCTTACGAAATAAATGTTTGTGTCACTCAAAATTCATATGTTAAAACTCTAACTCCCAACATGATGGTGTTAGGAGGTAGAGCCTTTGGGAGGTAATTAGGCTTAAATGAGGTCATGAATGTGGGTCTTTCATAATGGAGTTAGTGCCCTTATAAGATGACAAAGAGACTCTACAGTTTCCTCTTTCTCTCTCTCTCTCTCTCTCTCTCTCTCTCTCTCTCTCTCTGTCATTTGAGGATACAGCAAGAAGGTGGCTGTCTGCAAGCCAGGAAGAGAGCCCTTACCAGACCCGACCATGCTGGTACCCTGATCCCAGACTTCCAGCCTGCAAAATTGTGAGAAACAAGTACATGTGTGTTGCTTTAGCTGCCCAGTTTAGTATTATTTTATAGCAGTCTGAGCTAAGATGCATGCCCAAAAATCTGGGTCTATATGAAGATAAGGAGCCAATGAAGGTGCGGGTGGAATTCTATTGACACTAGGGAACAATAATAGGGGCCTGAGCCAGGTACAAACAGCTGTTTGACAGGGAGAAAGTGGGCAGCGTTCTAATTCAGAAGTATTTCATGCTGATGATTACTTTTCTCCTGCTTACCTTTCTTTAAGTTTAGCCTGAGCTTTCCTCATTTGAAATACTGTTGATCCTTAAATAACATGGGGTTGAACTGCTTGGACCCGCTTATATGTAGATTTTCTTCTGCCTCTGCCACCCCAAGACAAAACCAACCCCGCCTCTTCCTCCTCCTCAGCCTACTCAATGTAAAGGCAACGAGGGTGAAGACCTTTATGATGATCCACTTCCACCTAATGAATCGTAAATGTATTCTCTCATTATGACTTTCATCATCATATTTTCCTTTCTCTAGATTACTTTATTGTATCAATACAGTTATAATACATATACAAATTATGGCCAGGCGTAGTGGCTTATGCCCATAATCCCAGCACTTTGGGAGGCCAAGGTGAGTAGATTCTTGAGCTCAGGAGTTTGAGACCAGCCTGGGCAACACAGTGAAACCCCATCTCCACAAAAAAATTAACTGGGCATGTTAGCTTATACCTGTGAGGCTAAGACAAGAAGATCACCTGAGCCTAGGAGGTCAAGGTTGCAGTGAGCCAAGATCATGCCACTGTACTCCAGCTTGGGCAGCAGAGCAAAACCCTGTCTCTAAATAAATAAATAGTCAGCCAGGTGCAGTGGCTCAAGCCTATAATCCCAGCACTTTGGGAGGCCAAGGCAGGAGAACCACCTGAGGTCGGGAGCTCAAGACCAGCCTCACCAACATGGAGAAACCCTGTCTCTACTGAAAAGACAAAATTAGCTGGGCATGGTGGCGCATGCCTGTAATCTCAGCTACTCGGGAGGCTAAGGCAGAAGAATCACTTGAACACAGGAGGCAGAGGTTGCAGTGAGCCCAGATCATGCCATTGCACTCTAGCTTGGGCAACAAGAGTGAAACTCCATCTCAAAATAAATAAATAAATAAAACAAATTATGTGTTAATTCACTGTTTGTGTTACCAGGGCCTCTGAACAGCCAGGCAAGTACTTTAGCAAACCTCAGGGGCTGATGTTCTGATAGGTCTCGCAACTAGTTTCCCTTTCCTTGGAGGAAAATGCACCTCTTGTCTAAAATCAAAAAAGGGAAGCACAGGGTGCTCTTCAGCAAAACTAACAATGCCCAGGACTGGAAGAGGGTTTCTCTCTTCCTAACACTGACAGAATTCAGGGTAACGAGGAGACCCTTCATTTCTCACCTGCACAGTCTCACGGGGAAATGACCTGGACAAAGGACGTTTGCTGTTAAATCTGCTCTCTCAGGTCTAGAATGCACTTCTCCCCATCCCCTCTCCCTCTCCCCTCCCCTGCTCGCACTTCTCCACCCACAGTGTCCTCTAAATCCTGGGCACACCTTCCCCACTCCCAACCTGCACCCCAGGCGTCTGGCCGGTGATGTACCACAGCCTCAACCCTTCCCAGCCCAGCTCGTCCAGTGTCCCAGCCGCTCATTTTCTCAGCCACTACCCAGGCTAGCACCTGAGTCTGCAGCAGCCCCTGCGTAGGCTGCCCTGCCCGGGCGACAGCTCTCCCCAGACCTCCTCACAGAAGATGCAGCTGTCTTTCTGAGCAGCCACGTGTGGACTGCATCATCTTCCGGTGCTCACGACTCCCAGTTGCTTATTACATAAAACCCAGCCTCCTTAGCAGAAGCTTGCGTCTTCTTTTAGCCTCACCTCACCCTTCCCTCCCCCATCACCGTTGTTCCTGGGTTGTGCTATCCACCCCACATATAATGCAAGGCCGCCAGCGCCCGCCCTCCTTTCATAGCTGGCTTCAAACTCTGACCACAACCCACTCCCCACTCCTCCTTTGACCCCCTCATGGCTCCCCTGACATCCCCTCCAGCACCCCTGCACCCACCATCTAGGTCCTCAGAGCTCTCCAGAAGCATGGACCATCTGCCTCACTCTTGTCCGTGCTCCTTAATTCCATTATCGGTCCCTGATAGGAAACAGAAACTGAAAGAACCATGAGTGACTGTGCCCAGCTTGTCACTGGCCTTACCCCACTGTGCCCAGCACCTCACTGGTGCCCAGGAGAGAAAGCTGGCAGACTCTGGCTAGCAGAAACTGGCTGTCCAATGGGGCCTAGAGCCCAGGTCCTGCTTCCTGATGACAGTCTGCTGCTCAAATATTCCCCTGGAACTATACATGACATCAAGCCACAAAGATCCGGGGACCCGTCCCACCTTCCAGGGGAGTTCTTTCCTTCATTGCCAGAGCACCTGCTAAATGCCAGGCCCTGCACAGAGCACAGAGGCGCAAAGCTGGAAAGACAGAGCCGGCCTTCCCGGGGCCCCCAGGGCAGGAGGGTGGACAGGCAGGTACACAGCTGTGACTGCATGGCAGCAGGAAGGTGGCCTCTGGAAAAGTGGCTTTCAGAAGGCCAGAGGCCTGCTCCCTGGTGTGAGGTGCCACAGCAAATGAGACAGAGGAAAACAAGCCTGTTGCTCCCAACCCCTTTACACAGAGAGGTCCACGTACGCTCTTAGGTCAGAGCAGAACGTCTCAGGACACACCCGCTGGAAAAGGAAACTAGAAAGAATTTCCATCCTCGAGGGCTTAGAGCTAAATTGACATGGAAGTCCTCAAGGGATCACAGCTTCCCTCCAAGGAGCAAGGTCCCTGAGCCAAAGACCAGCCCCATTCATTCCTGCCGGAAGCTCTTCGGAGGTCGCCCAGCCTCCCCGGCCTCCGCTGATCTATAGCAGGAGGCTGCGGGACCGCATCTCAGGGTCAAGTGAGAGCACAGTACGCGTTTGGTAAAGGCGGCTAATGGTCGCTGTGGATGTGCGGCTGTGCGGGTGTTGTGGTTGCTGCTGTTGCGGCTTGTGTCGTTGCTGCGGCTCTGGTGGTTGCTGCAGTTGTGCTGTGTGGTCCAATGGCTGTGGTTGTTGCAGCTATGCTTGCGGCGTGTTTTGTGGCAGTTGTGGTTGTGACGTTGCATGGCTGTTGCAGGTATTCTGGCTCCTTCATCACAGATGGAGGAGGTGGCCAGCCACTGGGGACCAATGGCCTCTGAACGCCTGACACCAACTCATCACACAGCAGCGCCAGGCTGTGCCCAGACAAGCAAAGAAAGGGGAGGGCAGAGAAAGGAAATTCTCTCTGGATGAGCGTATGTCGGAAAGGAAGCCCCACAGCCCTCTCTGTGGCCGTGAGTGACTCCCTCGCACAGCTGTGTAGGCCTCTTATTTGGAGCTCAAGCGAAGTCCAGGTGCTTGAAAAGATGACGTTGCTCCTGCTCGCGGCAACTCTGTTCCCAGAAACACTCTCCTCTGCAGGAACTCAGTACAGACCCTCCCCATCCCACCCCCCGCCCTGAGACGCCCAAGCAAGGCCGGGCAGGCACACTAATAGCCTCGGGGTGTGGGGACGATGGCCTCAGATCACACCAAAGGCCCAGGTAGAGGGTCCAGCCTGCTGGCCACCTCCTTGACCCAGGGCCCCAGAGTTAAGACAGGGTGGGTTGGCACAGCCCTCCAGTAGGCAAAGCCTGGCATGCCCAGGCTCACCTTCACCCACCATTCATGCAAGAGCCCCATGAGTAGATCAGAGTCAAGGTGAGGTCCACAGTGTAACCAGCGCAGCAGGCGGAGACCCTCAGACCCTGGTACCTGGGCTGGAATTTTACAACTGCCTTAGGGAACCCAGGTCCTGAGCAGCATATCCCCCTCTGCTGTACCCTGCTCCTAATCATAAATTTATTGAATTTTTAAAATATATACATAGATAATATTTCATGTGACCCAGTAGTCAAAATGCACAAAAGGAAATACAGTGAGACATCTCCTTCCCATAGTTTTCTCTTAATCACCCAGAGATAGTTTATGAAAATATAAGCAAACGTGCCCATGTATACATACAAAGGAACATGATGTCATGATGGGAGGATAAAGTTCAAAGCCAGACTGCCCAAGTCCACAAAGTAGCCCTGGCCTTCGTCAGTTAGTACGTGACCTTGGACAACTTCTCTGCCCCAGTTACCCCCACCCGCAGAACAAGATATAATCGTATTATCTACCTCGCAGGGGGAAGTTCAACACTATATATCAGCTCTCACTGTCACGTATGTTCTTTCCCATTTATCTATCAGAAAGGATAGCACACCTTTCCACACACTGTTCTGTACCTTATTTTTTCCCTGTAAAGTGTATCTGGGAGGTTATTCCCATATCAGTACATAAAGAATTTCCTTCGTTGATTTTTTTTTTTACTTGCATTAAGGATGAACTGATCTTAATTTTTTTTTTTTAAATTATGAGTCCTTTATTTTAGCCAGCGATGGAGAGGTGGCTAACGCTCAAAATTCTCTCAGCCCCGAAGAAAGAGTTAGGGGTTTTTGGGTTTTCTTTTTTATATTTCTGACCTATTTTAATCATTTTTAAAGCACAATGTATAATGACAATACTATAATGAAATGAAACTCAATTTGTGAAAATTTCTTAAGTATTCTGAAAGGTAATAATATACATCAAACTCAAACGGAAATGGACTGATCTTAATTTTTTTAGAGCTGTAGAGTATTACATTGCCTCAGTGTATGAGAATTGATTTAGTTGCTCCATTTTGGATTGCCATTTTAAAAGGTATCCAGTCTTCTACTCTTTCAAACAGTGTTGCAGTGAATGACTTGGTACATACTTCATTTTGTCCAAAAGTGCCTAGGATAAATTGCTAGAATTAGAAAGCTGGCCAACAGGTGTGTGCATTTGTCATTTCTGTCACCTATCAAGGCTGTATAGATTTAGTGTCCCATCAGCAACATATAAGAGTTTCTGTTCTTCATACCTTCACCAACAGAGTGAAATTTTTCATCTTTTGTCAATTCGTTAAGTAAAAAATGATTAATTCTATTTCTGTTGTTTTTACTATTTCTCTTATCACGAGTAACGTGAAACAGCTTTGCATGTGTTTGTAAAACACTTGTGTTCCTTTTTCTACGAACTCTCTGTTCATACCATTTGCAAATCTTCTTATTGTATAGTATGTCATTTTTCTTGCTGATGAAGAGAAGGTCATTATGCATTAGGAATATTGGCATAATTTTTCTGGTTTGACTTTTCTCTTCTGAACTGACTTTTGTTCTTTTTCCCGTACCTAATTTTAATGCAATCGAAGTTATCACTGGTTTTTTTCTCTGTGGCTTCTGTTTTTATTGTCATACTTTGAAAGTTCTTCCCTGTTCCAGCATGGTCATTAGATCCTTTTTCACTCTCCCAAACTACTTTCTAGCATTTTTAAACATTTAAATCACTGACTTCTCCTGGTATGTATCCTGATATAAGAAGTGAGGTCTGAATCCAACTTAATTTTTTCCAGATGGCTACCCAGTTGTCTCAACACCATTTATTGAATAATTCATCTCTTTTCCCTGAATGATTTGAAATGCCATCGTTATCATAAGCTAAACTCCCAATAAGTTTTGGTCTATTTCTGGACTTCCTATCTTGTTCCAATTCCAAGATGTCCTACACTATTTTAATTACTGTAGGTTTATAATATGCATTACAGTGTATCTTGTACGGCTAATTTCCCATTCATTTTCATTGCTTCTTTTTTCACATGAACTGTTCATTTTCTTGGGATTTCTTTTAATTTATAGATTAACTAAGGCAAAACTGATATTGACTATGATGTTGAGTCCGTTTTTGGCAAATTATATTTTCCCAGAAAATTATCCAATATGTCAGGCTTTACAAAGTTGGGGGGTTCCCAAGACCACCCTCAGTTTCAATAATTTGCCAGGACTCACATAACTCACTGAAAGCTGTTTACTTGTGGTTAATGGTTTATTATAGAGAAAGGATAAAGATTAATATCAGGCAAGAGAAGAGGCACACAGGGCAGAGTCCTGGAAAGTTCCAAGCATGATGCTTCCAGTTACCCTCTCCCTGTGAAGCCATGGCAAATGCGACTTTCCCCAGCAGCAACATGTGACAATACACACAGAGGACTGCCAAACAGAGCAGCTCACCTGAGCCTTTGTGTCCAGAGCATTTATTGGGCCTGAAGAACACAGGCATAATTGACTGCCCATGGGGCTGACCTTTTCTCTCTGGACCCACAGGAGGTAGAACAGATACTGTGTGCCCCCAGCTCCCATCATAAATCACATGGAATTTGACTGTCCTGTGGCCTAAGGCTCCCAGGTAGACAAAGACACTCTCATCAGGCAGGACATTCCAAGGGTCTAGAGTTTACCTTCCAGGAACCAGGACAAAAGCCAAACTTCTCTCTGGGTAAGGTTAATTCTCAACTATGTAAGTTTTTTAAATTTTTTTATAGGTAGTTGAGCAAAACAGTCTCTAAGTACTCTTTTAATTTCCTCTATCTATGGTTATCTTTTTTTCTTTTTTTGTCTTGTTTTTTAAGAGCAGGGTCTTTCCCTGTCAATCAGGCTGGAGTGCAAGAGCATGATCATAGCTCACTGCAGCCTTGAACTCCTGGCCTCGTGATCCTTCTGCCTCTGCCTCCCAAGTAGCTGGGACCACAGGCACACACCACCATGCCTGGCTGATTTTTTTTTAAATTTTTAGAGACAGCATCTCGTTATTTTGTTCAGACTAGTCTTGAACTCCTGGGCTCAAGTGATCCTCCCACCTCAGCCTCTCAAGTACCCCTTAGCTTTTTTATTTGTGCTTCCTCCTTTCTTTTTTTTTTTTTTGAAATATATATATATTTCAAATATATATATATGATTGCATTTTAGGATCTAGGGTACATGTAAAAAACATGCAGGATTGTTGCAATAGGTAAATACATGGCAATGTGGTTTGCTGCCTCCATCTCCATCACCTACATCTGGCATTTCTCCCCATGTTATCCCTCCCCAACTCCCTACCCCTCACTGTCCCTCCCCTAGTCCCCCCACCACAGACCTCAGTATGTGATGCTTCCCTCCCTGTGTCCATGTGTTCTCATTGTTCAATAGCCGCTTATTAGTGAGAACATGTGGTGTTTGATTTTCCATTCTTGTGTCAGTTTGCTGAAAATGATGGTTTCCAGGTTCATCCATGTCCCTACAAAGGACACGGACTTGTCATATTTTAATGGCTGCATAGTATTCCATGGTGTATATGTGCCACATTTTCCCTGTCCAGTCTATCATCAATGGGTATTTGGGTTGTTTCCAAGTCTTTGCTATTATAAATAGTGCTGCAATGAACATACGTATGCATATGTCCTTATAATAGAATGATTTATAATCCTTTGGATATATACCCAGTAATGGGATTGCTGGGTCAAATGGAATTTCTATTTCTAGGTCCTTGAGGAAATGCCACACTGTCTTCCACAATGGATGAACTAATTTACACTCCCACCAACAGTGTAAAAGTGTTCCTATTTCTCCATATCCTCTCTAGCATCTGTTGTCTCCAGATTTTTTTAATGATCGCCATTCTAACTGCATGAGATGGTATCTCAATGTAGTTTTGATTTGCATTTCTCTAATGACCTGTGAGGATGAGCATTATTTCATATGTTTGTTGGTCTCATTTAAGTCTTCTTTTGAAAAGTGTCTGTTCATATCCTTTGCCCACTTTTGAATGGGTTTGTTTGTTTTTTTCTTGTAAATTTGTTTTAGTTGTTCATAGATTTTTGGATATAAGTGCTTTGTCAGATGGGTAGATTGCAAAAATTTTTTCACATTCTGTTGGGTGCCAGTTCACTCTAATGATTGTTTCTTTTGCTGTACAGAAGCTCTGGAGTTTAATTAGATCCCATTTGTCTATTTTGGCTTTTGTTGCCAATGCTTTTGGTGTTTTAGTCATGAAATCCTTGTCTATGCCTATGCCTGAATGGTTTTGCCTAGGTTTTCTTCTAAGGTTTTTATGGTGTTACGTCTTATGTTTAAGTCTTTAATCCATCTGGAGTTAATTTTAGTGTAAGGTGTCAGGAAGGGGTCCGGTTTCTGCTTTCTGCACATGGCTAGCCACTTTTCCCAACACCATTTATTAAACAGGGAATCCTTTCCCCATTGCTTGTTTTTGTCTGGTTTGTCAAAGATCAGATGGTTGTAGATGTGTGTCATTGCCTCAGGGGTCTCTTCTGTTACCTTTGTCTATATATCTGTTTTGGTACCAGTACTATGCTGTTTTGATTACTGTAGCCTTGTAGCATAGTTTGAAGTCAGGTAGCATGATACCTCCAGCTTTGTTCTTTTTGCTTAGAATTAACTTGGCTATGTGGGCTCTCTTTTGGTTCCCTATGAAGTTTAAGGTGGATTTTTCCATTTCTGTGAAGAAGGTCATTGGTAGCTTGATGGGGATAGCATTGAATCTATACATTACTTTGGGCAGTATGACCACTTTCACAATATCGATTCTTCCTAACCATGAGCATGGAATGTTTCTCCATCTGTTTGTGTCCTCTCTTATTTCTTTGAGCAGTGGTTTGTAGTTCTCCTTGAAGAGGTCCTTTACATCCTTTGTTAGTTGTATTCCTAGGTATTTTATCCTCTTTGTAGCAATTGTGAATGGCAGTTCGTTCTTGATTTGGCTCTCTTTTAGTCTATTATTGGTATATAGGAATGGTTGTGATTTTTGCACATTGATTTTTGTATCCTGAGACTTTGCTGAAGTTTCTTGTCAGTTTAAGGAGATTTGGGGCTGAGACGATAGGGTCTTCTAAATATACAATCATGTCGTCTGCAAATAGAGACAGTTTGGCTTCCTCCTTTCCTAATTGAATACCCTTTATTTCTTTTTCTTGCCTGATTGCTCTGGCTAGAAATTCCAATACTATATTGAATAGGAGTGGTGAGAGAGGGCATCCTTGTCTAGTGCCAGATTTCAAAGGGAATGCTTCCAGTCTTTGCCCATTCAGTATAATATTGGCTGTAGGATTGTCATAAATAGCTTTTATTATTTTGAGATACATCCCATCCATCCCCAGTTTATTGAGAGTTTTTAGCATAAAGGGCTGTTGAATTTTGTCAAAGGTCTTGTCTGCATCTGTTGAGATAATCATATGGTTTTTGTCTTTGGTTCTGTTTATGTGGTGAATTACATTTACAGACATGCATATGTTGAACCAGCCTTGCATCCCCGGGATGAAGCCTACTTGATCATGATGAATAAGCTTTTTGATGTGCTGTCGCAATCGGTTGGCCAGTATTTTATTGAAGATTTTTGCATCTATGTTCATCATGGATATTGGCCTGAAGTTTCCTTTCCTTGTTGAGTCTCTGCCGAATTTTGGTATCAGGATGATGTTGGTCTTATAAAATGATTTGAGGAGGATTCCTTCTTTTTGGATTGTTTGGAATCATTTCAGAAGGAGCGGTACCAGCTCCTCTTTGTACGTCTGGTAGAATTTGCCTGTAAACCCATCTGGACCTGGGCTTTTTTTTGGTTGATAAGCTATTAATTGCTGCCTCAACTTCAGCCCTTGTTATTGGTCTATTCAGGGTTTCGACTTCTTCCTGGTTTAGGCTTGGGAGGGTGTAAGTGTCCAGGAATTTATCCATTTCTTCCATGTTTACTGGTTTGTGTGCATAGAGTTGTTTGTAGTAATCTCTGATGTTGATTTGTATTTCTGTGGAATCTGTGGTGATATCCCCTTTATCGTTTTTATGGCATCTATTTGATTATTCTCTGTTTTCTTTTTTATTAATCTGGCTAGTGGTCTGTCTATTTTGTTGATCTTTTCAAAAAACCAGCTCCTGGATTTATTGATTTTTTGAAGGGTTTTTTGTGTCTCTATCTCCTTCAGCTCTGCTCTGATCTTAGTTATTTCTTGTCTTCTGCTAGCTTTTGAGTTTTTTTGACCTTGCTCCTCTAGCTCTTTCAATTTTGACAATAGGGTGTCGATTTTGGATTTTTCCTTTCTTCTCAAGTGGGCATTTATTGCTATAAATTTTCCTCTAGACACTACTTTAGATGTGTCCCAGAAATTCTGGTACATTGTGTCTTCGTTCTTGTTGGTTTCAAAGAACATCTTTATTTCTGCCTTCATGTCATTGTTTATCCAGTCAACATTCAAGAGCCAGTTGTTCTGTTTCCATGAAGTTCTGTGGTTCTGAGATCGTTTCTGAATTCTAATTTGATTTCACTGTGGTCTGTGACACTGTTATGATTTCTGTTCTTTTGCATTTGCTGAGCAGTGATTTACTTCCAATTATGTGGTCAATTTTAGAGTAGGTGTGATGTGGTGCTGAGAAGAATGTATATTCTGTGGATTTGGGGTGGAGAGTTCTGTAAATGTCTATTAGGTTTCCTTGGTTCAGGTCTGCGTTCAAGTCCTGGATATCCTTGTTAATTTTCTGTTTCATTGATCTTTCTAATATTGACAGTGGAGTGTTAAAGTCTCCCACAATTGTTGTGTGGGAGTCTAAGTCTCTTTGTAGGTCATTAAGAACTTGCTTTATGTATCTGGGTCCTCCTGTATTGAGTGCATATATATTTAAGATTGTTAGCTCTTCTTGTTGCATTGATCCTTTTACCATTATGTAATGCCCTTCTTTGTCTCTTTTCATCTTTGTTGGTTTAAAGTCTATTTTATCAGAGACTAGGATTACAACTCCTGCTTTGTTTTTGCTCTCCATTTGCTTGGTAGATCTTCCTCCATCCCTTTATTTTGAGCCTATGTGCTTTCTTGCATGTGAGATAGGTTGCCTGGATACAGCACACAGATGGGCTTGGACTTTTTATCCAATTTGCCAGTCTGTGTCTTTTGATTGGGGCATTTAGCCCATTTACATTTAAGGTTAATATTGTCGTGTGTGAATTTGATCCTGCCCTTTTGATGCTAGCTGGTTGTTTTGCCCATTAGTTGATGCAGTTTCTTCATTGTGTCAACGCTCTTTACCATTTGGTACATTTTTGGAGTGGCTGGTACTGGTTGTTCCTTTCTATGTTTAGTGCTTCTCTCAGGAGCTCTTGTAAAGCAGGCCTGGTGGTGATGAAATCTCTGAGCAATTGCTTGTTCGTAAAGGATTTTATTTCCCCTTCACTTATGAAGTTTAGTTTGTCTGGATATGAAATTCTAGGTGGAAAGTTCTTTTCTTTAAGGATGTTGAATATTGGCCCCCACTCTCTTCTGGCTTGTAGGGTTTCTGTTGAGAGATCCGCTGTGAGTCTGATGGGCTTCCCTTTGTGGGTAACCTGACATTTCTCTCTGGCTGCCCTTAGCATTTTTTCCATTTCAACCCTGCTGAATCTGATGATTATGTGCCTTGGGGTTGCTCTTCTTGAGGAATATCTTTGTCATGTTCTATATATTTCCTGGACTTGAATGTTGGCCTGCTTTGCTAGGTTTGGGAAGTTCTCCCGGTTAATATCCTGAAGAGTGTTTTCCAGCTTGGATTCATTCTCTCTGTCACATTCAGGTACACCTATCAAATGTAGATTAGGTCTTTTTACATAATCCCATATTTCTTGGAGGCTTTGTTCATTTCTTTTTACTCTTTTTTCTCTTATTTGTCTTCTCATTTTATTTCATTAAGTTAATCTTTAATCTATCCTTTCTTCTGCTTGGTTGATTCGGCTATTGAAACCTGTGTACGCTTCGCGAAGTTCTCCTGTTGGCTTTTTCAGCTCCATCAATTCAATTATATTCCTCTCTAAGCTGTTTATTCTTATTAGCATTTCATCAAGCCTTTTTTCAAGGTTCTTAGTTTCTTTGCGTCAGATTAGAATGTGATCTTTTAGCTCAGAGAAGTTTGTCATTACCCACCTTCTGAAGCCTGTTTCTGTCAATTCTTCAGACTCTTTCTCCATCCAGTCTTGTTCCCTTGCTGGTGAGGAGTTGTGATCCCTTGGAGGAGGAGAGGCATTCTGGTTTTGGGTATTTTCATCCTTTTTGCGCTGCTTTCTTCCCATCTTTGTGGATTTATCTACCTGTGGTCTTTGTGGTTGGTGACTTTCAGATGGGGTCTCTGAGTGGACGTCCTTTTTGTTGCTGATGAAGTTATTTCTTTCTGTTTCTTAGTTTTCCTTCTAACAGTCAGGCCCCCCTGCTGTAGGATTGCTGGAGGTCCACTCCAGACCCCACTTGCCTGGGGATCACCTGCAGCAGCTGCAGAACAGTAAGGGCTGCTGCCAGTTTCTTCTTCTGTTATCTTTGTCCCAGAAGGATACCCACCAGATGTCAGCCTAAGCTCTCCTTTATGAGGTGTCTCTTTGGTTATACAGGGGCCAAGGAGCTACTTGAGGAGATAGTCTGTCCACTACAGGAGCTCAAGTGCTGAGCTGTGAGGTCTGTTGTTTGGTTCAGAGCTGCTGGGCAGGTACATTTAAGTCTGCTGCAGTGGAACTCATAATCACCTTTTTTTCCCAGGTGCTCTGTCCCGGGAAGGTGGGGCTTTATTTATAAGTTCCTGTCATTCTGCTGCCTTTTTTCAGAGATGCCCTGCCCAGCAAGGAGGTAGCCTAGTTACAGTCTGCCAGCAGGGGTATTGCTGAGCTGCCATGGGCTCTGCTCAGCTGCTGTGTGAACTTCCTTGCAGTTTTGTTTATAGAGGTATAGTTAGAACTGCCTCGGTAATGGCGGTCTATCTCAGTAACAGCGGACTGCCTCAGTAATGGCGGACTGCCTTGGTAATGGCGGACTGCCTCGGTAATGGTGGACTGCCTCGGTAATGGCGGACTGCCTTGGTAATGGTGGACTGCCTCAGTAATGGCGGACACCCTTCCCCCCACAGAGCTGGACTGTCCCGGGTCCATCTGTGCTTGCTGTGAAACTCTCAATCCAGAGCATTTCAGATTGCTGGTCTTTGTGGGGGTAGGACCAGCCGAGCCAGATCACCTGGCTCCCTGTTTCAGCCCCCTTTTTTACAGTTGAATGGGTGACTCTCCCAGGCATTCCAGTCACCACTTGAAATGGCACCCAGATTTGTGTGAGGTTTTGTGTGAAGACCCACTGTGCTGGCTTTCAGCCATGCTGGAGACTTGTGGTGATTTTCCGCCCGGGAATCTCCTGGTCTGTGGACAGTAAAAATTCATTTGGAAATGTGGTGATCACTCACCCTTTGCATTTTTGCTGGGAACTGCAATCCAAGTTCCTATTTGGCCATCTTGGATCCTCCTCCTCCTTTCTTTTCTCTTGAGAGCGTTAGCTGAAAATTTAGAAATCTTACTTTTTCAAAGAATTTTACTTTGAATTTATTCATTATGTATCAGTTTATCAATTACACATTTTTTTTGTTTTTTAATTGATTTCTAACATTTATTAATTCCTTACTGCTTTCTTGAGGTTTATTGTCTTTTTTTTTAACTACTTCCATTGGATGCTTATTTCATTTTCTCATTCCTAATTTTTATTAATTCATTACAAAATGATGCATATTAATCAGAGTTCTCCAGAGAAACAGAACGAATTGGATATCTATATAGATATGTATTAATTTGTTATGAGGAATTGTTCACACAATCATGGAGGATGGGCAGTTGTAAGATCTGCAGTCAGCAAGCCGGAGACCCAGGAGAACTGATGGAATCGTGCCAGTCCAAGTCTGAGGGCCTGAGAACCAGGAGAGCCAATGATATAAGTTCCAGTCCAAGTCTGAGTCTGAAGGCAGGAGAAGATTGATGCTCCAGCTCAAAGACAGGCAGAGAGACAAAAGAGTCTCTTACTCTGCCTTTTTGTTCTCTTCAGGCCTTCAAAGAATTGAAAGAGGCTCACCCACATCGGGAAGGGCAATCTGCTTTACACAGTCTACCAATTCAAACACTAATCTCACATAGAAACACCCTCGGCCAGCATGGGGCTCACACCTATCATCTCAATATTTTGGGAGGCCAAGGCAGGCAGATCTGTTGAGCCCAAGAGATAGAGACCAGCCTGGCCAATGTGGCAAAAACCTCATCTCTATTAAAAACTAGAAAAATTATCTGGGTGTGGTGGTGCATGCCTGTAATCCCAGCTACATGGGAAGCTGAGGCATAAGAATTGCCTGAACCCCAGAGAGAGTGGTTGCAGTGAACCAAGATCGTGCCACTGCACTCCAGCCTGGGTGACAGAGCAAGACTCTGTCCCAAAAATTAATACAAAAATTACCTGGGTATGGTGGTATGCCTGTGATATCACCTACTCAGGAGGCTGAGGTGGGAGGATCACTTGAGCCCAAGGGGTGGAGATTGCAATGAGCCAAGATCATGCCACTGCACTCCAGCCTGGGTGACAGAGCAAGACCTCATCTCAAAAACTAATAATAATAATTTTAACAAGAAACACCCTCACAGACACACCCAGAATAATGTTTGACCAAATATCTGGGCTCACTGTGTCCCAGTTAAGATGACACATAAAATGGACCATCACACTGTCTTTTCCTCTGGACACTGCTTTAATTGTACCTCCTAAGTTCCAGTAAGTGATGTTTTCATTATTGCTGTTTTATAGATAATCACTCCATCTGGAAAGTGTCTTGTGGCTTACAACAGGAATATTTTGCTACTAAATTTTGACCAAGCAGTAGGTACAACAACTTGCCTTTTCACAGGAGGTTGATCTGATTCTTATGAGGCCTATATGAAGGTGAACCAGAACTTTCTCAGGGCCCAGAAATTGCTTTGAAAAAATTCTCTCAGAACTTGAAAAATTCATTTAAATATCAATGGAAACACACACCTACCAGCCCAGGTGGGTTTCTTAACAACCAGGGTCAAAAGTTTCCCTGTTGGATCTTGAATCTAAGAGGGAAAAAAAAACCAGCAACTCTTTCCCATTCAAATGGTCAAAAATAATAATATCATTAACAATAATTTTAATAGCTGCCATAAGGCTGGGCGTGGTGGCTCATGCCTGTAATCCCAGCACTCCTGTAATCCCAGGATTTTGGGAGGCCGAGGCAGATGGATCACCTGATGTCAGGAGGTCAAAACCAGCCTGGCCAACATGGTGAAACCCCATCTCCACTAAAAATACAAAAATTATCTGGGCATGGAAGTGGGTGCCTACTTGAGAAGCTGAGGCAAAAGAATCACTTGAACCCAGGAGGTGAAGGTTGTAGTGAGCTGAGATTGCACCACTGCACTCTAGCCTGGGCGACAGAGTGAGACTCCATCTCAAAAAAACACAAGACTATCAAAAAAATAGCTATCATAATGCTACCTGATGTATGTTTCCAGGCTTTACATTTGTCACTTTATTTACATTTTACAACGGTTCTAAGGTGGAAATATCACTCTATGTTTTAAATATGAGAAAACCAGGCTTCAAAGGGGTTACATAACTTACTTAGGATCACACTTCTAAGTGGAGAAGCTAGGATGTCACACCAGCTCTGATTTAAAACCTGTGTATTTTTCCAGGATGCTACCTTGCCTCTTTTGTACCCTCCTCTGCCCTGACTTGCAGCAATAAGATGGTTCTGCCTCCCATGGCAAAACTTATTTTCCATGGCAAAGCAGGTGCATCTGCTGTGGTCCACTCCCAATTAGGTAGAAGTCCAGCCCAGAATTCTGGAACTGCAATGCAGCAGGCCACCCAGCCATGGAAGGCCTATGCCTGTAGAAGCCATATGGATGAAGAAGACTCTGAGCCAAGCACTAATGCAGAGAAATGGGAAGGAAGTGGGGGTGAGGGCTTGGGGAGGAGGGAGCTGGCACAGCTGCTTCAGAAGGGGACATCATGGTGGGCCGTCAGTACTGACCACAGAGCCTACATGTGCTGGACACACCAGGCACCCGTGCCAAGCCCATTAAGTTCATCTCAGCTGTCTGGCAACTGCCCTCTAATGAAACAAGCAAACAACTTCCTATATTTGAGGTTTCAGTTAGTGTTGTTGGCCAGGTTTCAGTGGGAACAGAGAAGACGACCACACGGGGACTGCAGGCCCTGATAGCAGCAGCCCAAACCGACCTCAGAGCGCCTGCCAGCTGGGCAGATTATCAGCGTCCTGCTGCAGAGAGATAAGGAACGTTCTGATCCAGCCCCGAGAAGCACAGAGCTTTATATAGCAACTTGAGTAGGCTGCAAGGGAATGTCCTGGCCGAAGCCTTCTCCGTAGCCAAGAGAGAGGGTAGTGGGTGGAGAGGAAGGCGGGAGCTTTATAAATAACCCGATGTGTGCTGATCTGCTCAGCGGCCTTGTCTTAGCAAAGCCTGAGGCCTGCAGGAGGACAGGGGCATTTATAGATGATTTTTATTTTCCTTATACTTTTCTTATTTTCCAAGTTTCCTACGATGAACTTGAACTCCTTTTATAGTCAGCAAATATGAACACAATTTTAAGAACGCAAAAAAGAGAGGCATCCCCTTTGGGTGGGGATTTTAGTGATCATTTTTATCTACTCAGAGGTCCCCAAACAAGTCCCAGTGCTCACCTCCCTTCTCTGTTGTCTCCCAGAGGGCCCCCTGGGATGCCTGTACTTGCCTGTGATGCAGGATCTGACCAGTTTTCTCAGCTCCTCCCAGGTTCCTGCATCCCCCATCCTCTCCCCGTGCTCCCACTAATTCAAATGTGGCTGTCCTTGCCCTTATTGTCTTTAAACAAGATGTCCGGGCCCCTCATCTCTGCCAGGGTACATAAGGGGTACTCGGGTATATCTCCCCTGCCTGCTTTCTGGACCCCTAACCCCAACTTAATAATGGGTAAAAAGCCATGGAGTCTTGTACAGAGTGTGCTTTATACCCTCCGGGCCTCAGGGTCCCTCTTCTATAAAATGGTAATAACAGCACCTACCTCATAGAGGTCACATTAAGATTAAAATAAGACAGTGGATGTAAAGGACCTGACATGTTGGAAATGCCCAGTTAAATATTCACGGATGATCACTCCACCGACCATCCCTCCTCACACTCGGGCCCTGAATGACCACACCTACCAAACTTGATCAAGACAGATTTTCAGTTTCCAAAAATAACTCCTCCCAGAAGGTGTGAAGATTCACCACTGCAACTCCGCCACTGATTTGAAGCAGGAGTTCCAAAAATGTTTTGCGAGGTGACGGGCTCCTGGAATCACAGTCAGCCCTCACAGTGCCCCTTATACGGCTGCAAGCCTCCTTTGGATGTGTGAGTCATGGTAGGGCTGCTGCATAAACAGATAAATGAATAAACATGCTGTGGCTTTGTAGTAATGACCTCATGTAGGCTAAGTTCAGCTCATGACTCTAGGCAATTTTTAGGACACAAAAGTAGGTACATATCAACAGATCCCGATTTTTTGAGCAAGTACTATGTGCAAAAAGGCACGGTGCTAAGATGCAAAAATGGAAAATTTTAAAAAGATGAAAGCTGCTCGGAAAGAGATTACAGACTAATTGAGGAAGTAAAATGCAGATACAGGAATAGAAAGCACACTCAGCAAAGCAAGATGCGATCCAGGCAGGTGATAAGGTGGAGAGTGCAGAAGAGCATGCCTGCTGGGTGCTGGAGGTCAGGGCAGCCTGGTGGGGGTAATTAATGGCATTGATAAGTGGATGCCAGGCCTTGTAGAATTCTGTTGTATCAGGATGGAGTCCGAGAGAAAGGGTGTCACATGTCAATGTCAGCAAGGCATGCTGCTAGGTACGCATGTTAAGTGCATCATCTTCTCTGATCTTGACAAGAATCTAGTGTGATGTTACCATTCCCATTTTACAGATCAGAAGACAGTGGCTCAGAAAAGCTCAGAGAGGTCAAGTTATATGTTCAAGGTCATTCACAGCAGAGCCAGGATTCCAACCAGGTTCTGCCTAGCTCCACAGTCCATATTCTGGCTTCTACCATCTGGAACTGCTATGGCCTCCCTTAAATCTGGCTCCCAGAACAGACCTGGGCTGTCTGTGACCAGGAGTAGGGCTCTCATTCTATGAGAGGACACTGCCCAGGGTGGCAAATTATTTGGTGATATATCGATCTGACATTGCCTGCCAGTATCATGGGATAAGGTGTAACAACTTCTAAGCCTGGATCAAAGTCATAATTTTGATTACATGTTACAATTTTACATATTTAAGCCCCTCCTTCTGACTTGTAGTATTTTTCTCAGTTTAACAACTCACTTCTTTTATCACCACAATGATCTATCATAATCACATGGACTTTTCAGGAATGACAAAGGAATCAGATAGAAATAAGCTTTTAGAGGTGACCTTTGTCCCCAATTTTAAGTCACGTGGACTTGGAGGATTTTTGCGATATAACAAATAGCGCCTGCTGGTTACGTTGGAAAAGTCCCCAGATGCATCTGGGTGCAGCCAACATCAGCACCAAGATATTGCCCACATCCACTGGTGTCTTGCCCAAAGTGCACCCAACGCCAATACTACGCAAGCCTGAGCCTCATATGCCCCAAGACAGCAATTAGTATTTATTGAGCACCAGTTCTGCAAATGAGTTGGAAATCGCAATCTAGTAGCCCTTGCTCAATCCCAACTCAGACTGTATAACCATATTCTAACCATGAAAGAAATCTGGAGGCTCTCTAAAAGAACGGTGTTTGTCCCCTCTGAACCCCATGTTGAAACTTAATCCCCAGTGTAACAGTATTAACAGGAGGGGCCTTGAAGAGGTGATTGGGTCAGGAGGGCTCTGATTAATAATTAATGGTTAATGTGATTAATGGGTCGATGGGTCAATGGATTAATGGGATATCAGGGGAGTGGTGGCTGCCTGTGATGTAGGATCTGACCAGTTTTCTCAGCTCTTCCTGGCTTCCTTGTTATCATAAGAGAGAGTCTGTTATTAAAAGCTAGTTCCGGGCCAGGCACAGTGGCTCACACCTGTAATCCCAGCACTTTGGGAGGCCAAGGCAGATGGATCACCTGAGGTCAGGAGATCAAGACCATCCTATGGTGAAAGCCCGTCTCTACTAAAAATACAAAAATTAGCTGGGCTTGGTGGTGCACACCTGTAGTCCCAGCTACTCGGGAGGCTGAGGCAAAAGAATCTTTTGAACTCGGGAGGCATAGGTTGCAGTGAGCCGAGATCGAGCCACTGCACTCCAGCCTGGCGACAGAGCAAGACTCCATCCCCCCAAAAAAAAACAAAAAGCCAGTTCAGGTCTGTCATAAGCCCTCCACCATGTGACACCCTGCACCATCTTGAGACTCCATGGAGAGTTCCCGCCAGCAAGAAGGCCCTCACTCAGTATGGTTTCTTGACCTTGGACTTTCCAGCCTGCAGAACTATGATAATCCCATACATTTATTTTCTTTATAAATTACCTAATCTGAGATAATTGGTTATAGCAGCAGAAAATGGACTAAGACAAATGGGAACTCGAGCCATAAAACCACTCTCCAGGAAACCTGGGTGGGGTCATTCCAGCCGTGAAAATCCCATTGCAGACATCTTTCCTTCATCTGGGAGCCCAGCACTGTGGAGACATTAAAAAAGATATGTCCCTTTTTCGTGAACATATTAATAACAAAACTGATTAGGAAGTGTGACTCAGGGACACAGTAACCATGGGCTTTCCAACACTGCATCCCAGGATCGGGCAGACCGGCCCTCCCAGGCACTAGCAGGGCTGCATCCCCCAGGCCTCCCACCGTGGCGCCTGCCTCACCAAGCTCCGGCCTGAAAGCAGCGATCACACTCTCTGCAGGCAGGCAGATCCTAAGAGAGGGCCGGGAAGGGGCTGAGCCACACACCCTCAATTTCCTTTGCAGGCTCACTAAGGAATTCAACTACTAAAGAAAAGAGAATAAGAGACAGAGAGAAGCCAGGAATGTTACCCTAATCAAACTCCCTCTATGGAAACATGAAAAGAGGAGAAAATAAGTTCCTCCTCAACACTCATCCCAATTGCATTCTAAGCACACATAAACCCCTTTTCAAGCCTCCCCAAAATAGTATTATATGAGTCTGGCTTTCAAATGATCAATAAAATTCACAACTTGCATAGAGCCACCCCTCATTACATACATACACACGCATATACCCACACACATACTTTTTAAAAAAATTATTTATTATACTTTAAGTTCTGGGGTACACGTGCAGACCGTGCAGGTCTGTTACATAGGCATACACGTGCCATGGTGGTGGTTTGCTGCATCCGTCCCATCATCTACGTTAGGTATTTCTCCTAATGCTATCCCTCCCCAATCCTCCCACCCCCTGCTTTTCCTCCCCTAGCCCCCCATCCCCCAGGCCCCAGTATGTGATGTTCCCCTCCCTGTGTCTGTGTGTTCTCATTGTTCAGCACTCACTTATGAGTGAGAACATGCGGACACACACATACTTAAACAGGCCTGGAAAGTCTCCTACACGGAAGACTTTGGAACTGTAGGTGAAAATGTCAGATTGGAACCGAGGTGAAAATGTCCACTTGTTGAAGACAGGTGAGCTCCTCTGTGGCCCTGTCTCAGAAATGGACGGTAAACATTTCTGAGCCTGGTCTGCTCTCTTGAAGCAGTCTAGGTCTAGTCACTGTTTCTTTTGCTTAAAGATGGGTCCGTTCATTCATTCTTCATTCAGTTGATATTTATGGAATCCTTACTATGTGCCAAGCACTCTGCAAGGCTGATTGTTCAGAAAACTGAAAAGCCAAAGACATTTGCCAACAAACCAAACCATTTGCCAACAAACCAAACCAAACTCATCATCCTCGACTCCTCCTCATCCTTCAACCCCCTTATCCAATAGTCAACCACCACGTCCAGACATTCTAGGATTCATGCATTTGGAAACCTTCTACTTCTTTCCATCCCTTCTACTGTGCTTTGGTCCAGACCACCGTGTTCTCTTCCTTAAGATTGCTGCAGCAACCAGCCATTGATTTCCCTGCTTCTAGACTTGCTTTCATCCAGTCTAATTGCTACACCACAGTGCGCAGTAAGAAATCTGGCCTCACCCAAGGAGAGGTCTGGCCTTTGTCCCAGCTCTTGGGAGGTAACCTCTAAACCCTTGCAATTCCCCAAGTGATAGCCATATCCTTGTTATTCGTGGCAGGTCCCTTATTTATTATGAGCGGACTCACCCTACGTGTTGACCATGCCAGGAGGACCAACCATGTGGGTAGGGGGTTGGGGCTGTGGGCCTCACCATAACAGCCTGACCTCTGGGAAGGGGAGGAGCCCTGGAGATCGAGTCCACCCAAAGGGGTCATAATTCAGTCAATTACACATAGCTAATGAAGGCTCTGGACTTCATTATAGTCCAGTAAAAACTCTGGACACCAAAGCTTGGGTGAATTCCTTCATGCATATCACCACATATCAGTGCTGACAGGGCACTGTGTCCTGAGGACACAGAAGCTTCGTGTTTGAAACCCTCTCAGATTCTGCTCTAAGCGTCTCTTCCTTTGACAGGTTCCAATTTGTATCTTTGTATTACAATAAAGCTGTGATCATAAGTATAGCCCTTTCCAGATTTCTGTGAGTTGTTCTAGTGAATTATGAAACCTGAGGGTAGCTGTGGGAACCCCTGAATTTGTAGGCAGCTTGTCTGAAGAGAAAGGTGACCCTGGGGACTTCCAAACTTAGGGCTGATGTCTGAAGTGAAGGCAGTCTTGTGGAGACTGTGCCCTTAACTGGGAGTTTGGCTAACTTGTACACAGTCAGGGAGCTTTTCTAAAATGGGATTATGATCATATCACACGTCTGTGGATCACACTTGAGGGACGTCTCGCTCTCCCTAGGACAAAGTCCGAATGCCTAAATACGGCTTCCAAGACCTCTGATGATCCAGACCTGCTTAGCTCTCCAGTCTCAGCCCCACCCATTCCCCCTCAGACTTGACATCCCACTTGCCACTAGCCAGGCGCCCCATGCTCTGCCACTTTTCCAGACCTTGGGACATGTGGCCACTCATCCCGTAACACTCCCTCTGCTCCCTGCCTTGGCTGATTCCCACGAGTCCTTCAGGTCCCCACTTATCAGCCACTTCCCCTGGAACACCGTTCGGCACACCTTCACACAGTCGGAGCCGGGTGCTCCCACCTCGCAATGCACATGGCTCACGTACTGAAGTGCCCTGGTCTCTGTCTCCCGCTCCAGACCATGAACTTTCTGACTATAAGGAATGTGTTTTCTTCCCTGTTATATCCTCCAGTGCTCAGCCAGCTGACACATAATTCCAAAGCAATAAATAGCAACGTTACAAGGGAAAACACAGCAGACGTCAATGTGAATAGTGTAGAATGAATGAACTACTGCAGAGGAAGATTTTGGAAGGCTCTTCATTCTCCTTCATGGAGATGCGAAAGGAACCCAGAGTCAATTATAAGTCATCTTCCAAGACGGTTCTGTCCACGGGTGGTTAATGTCATTTATTTGGGACTGATTTTTGTTGGCTTCAACTTCAGAGGGTAAACAGGTTTGTTTTTGTTTTCGCTTTTGAGACAGGGTCTCACTCTGTTGCCCAGGCTGGAGTGCAGTGGCGCAATCTCAGCTCACTGCAACCTCTGCTTCCTGGGCTCAGGAGGTTCTCCAGTCTCAGCCTCCTGAGTAGCTGGGACTGTAGGCACAAACCAGCAACACCCAGCTAATTTTTTTGTATTGTTGTAGAGACAGGGTCTTGCCATGTTGGCCAGGCTGGTCTCAAACTCCTGAGCTCTAAGTGATCCGCCCACCTCGGCCTCCCCAGTCTCAATCTCAATGCACATAGCTCACGTACTGAAGTGCCCTGGTCTCTGTCTCCTGCTCCAGACCATGAACGTTCTGACTATAAGGAATGTGTTTTCTGCTGTTATATCCTCCAGTGCTCAGACAACTGACATATAATTCCAAAGAGATAAATAGCAATGTATTACAGGTGTGAGCCACCATGCCCAGCCAGAAGAAACTGTTTTTAACTTTGTCCCCCACATTTTAGAAGTGTCCTGTTCTGAGGCCTGAATGCAACTGTGAATTGCCCTTTGGGTATGTCTTTAACCCCTGCTCACATCGCTGCTATTTCATATTTCCCAGTCCACCCCATCTACAAGGTTTTATGGTATTTGTGAAGACAGGGGTATCAACAATGCACTGTTTTTAAATATAAATAACTAGATTATTTATCAAAGTAATATTCATTACTGAGTCATACATGCATAAGCATCTATCTATACTTTCTCACTGATCAATACTTGACGAAGCACTTGCTGGCACAGGCAAAATGGCATCTCCTTCTTCCTTTCAGCATTCAGTTAAAACCATCCACACAGGTTTCATCTTCCTTTCTTCTCTTTTTCCTTCCCCTCCCTTCCTGGCATGCAAGAGTAGCATTAGGCCCTTATAAAGTACTGACAGGGAGGGGGCGGCTCTGTGGGGTTCGCTGATGAAATGCCGGCTGGCATCTAAGGATACAGGGCACTGGGGATGGGACAGGGAGTAAAGGTGAAAGGCACAGCTGCTGTCATGGGGAAATTGATTACGTTACACAAGTAAGTAAATTTATTGAGCAAATAAGTACATATCATGAGAATAATGACAGCCAGGTTTCTTACTGTGGAGAAGAGAATTGAAAATATAGAAAAGAAGAAAACTATAAAGGCCACTGAGGTGGACTGGAACTGGAGGTATATCATCTTTCTAATATATAAACAGGTATATATGGAAGTAGTTCTAGATGTATGTGTGTATACATGAGAGTTACATACGCACACATATATTTCCTGGGTCTCTCCATTTAGCAGACCCGGAAGCAATGACACCCCAGCAAGAAGCAGCACACTAAGGGCTCGGATCCTGGTTTCTAAACGCCATCCTCCACTGTGAGGAAGCAGGGCTCCTTGGAGAAAGAGCTAATTCCAGGCTGGAGCAGGAAAAGCACCAAGATGAGCCTTGGTCATATTGTAGTGCCAGAAAGTAAGACAGCGCTGAGAATGGTGGAGATGTGTCAGAAGGATGCCGGAGCCAAGCTGAAGGGACTCCACCGGCCATATCTGGAGCAGTGTGAAAATCAAAATAAACAAGGATAGTAATGGAATATAATCCATTGAATAAAACAAGATTCCTTACTGAAAAAAATTCGCAAACCAATACAGAAAACGGGAAAGCTTTGTATTACAGAAGCCCTATCATAGTGGTGGTTGATTCTGGCAGGAGACATCAACGAAGGCTAAGATTGGAAGACGGAAGTTTGATAAAGAACAGGACTATCTCCCCACGAAATGCCATCAATTTAAAGCGGGTAAATGATGCCTTTATAGAAGAGAAACCTGGCTGACTCCAACTAATGGGTGATCAAAATACACAGCACCAATTGTAGAGTGGGTTGACACCCTATGTCTCCTCCTTCCACTCCATGCAATTCGCAGAGATGAGAACAGCGTCATTTCTGTGGTGTTCTTATCAAGGAAGCATGACCAAAGTCCGGACATTAGGACATTTGACAGACCCAGGGACTTCCTACCGAATGAAAGGTTTGTACTCTTTAAAACAGTCAATGACATGAAAGACAGGGAAAGAAGAAGAAACTGTTTCAAATTGAAGAAAACTAAAGAGGAACATGAACAATGCAACTTGTATTCCTGGATAGGATCTTGGACCAGAAAGGAAAAACAGACAGTGTTGGGACAGCTTGAAAATTCTCAATAGGGTCTGTGGATTGCATGGCAGATGTGTCCAAGGGCAGCCCCTGACTTGGAAGGTTCTATGGTGGCTACATAGGAGATTATATAGTTCTATAAAAATTATTTAACACAGCCAGGCATGGTGGCTTACGCCTGTAATCCCAGTGCTTTAGGAGACCAAGGCCAACAGATCACCTGAGGTCAGGAGTTCGAGACCAACATAGTGAAACCTCATCTCTACTAAAAATACAAAAATGAGCCTGGCGTGGTGGCGGGTGCCTGTAATCCCAGCCATTCGGGAGGCTGAGGCAGGAGAATCACTTGAACCCAGGAGGTGGAGGTTGCAGTGAGTCAAAATTGTGCCACTGTACTCTAGCCTGGGCGACAGAGGGAGACTCTATCATAAATAAATAAATAAACAAACAAACAAACAAATGATTTAACACTGTTCCAAGGATCAAGTGACCAGCTTCCCCACTTCGCACAACAGAACATATAAAGATCCATTTGAAACATCTTCATCCTTTGTTTATTTTCTGATATAATATGCTGAACTCTATTTCTGGGCTCCAACATCCTCATTGCCATTTGTCTTTTGGTCTATCGCTAAGAATTTGTCTTCTTCCTGACCTGCTACTTCCTGGTTTTCTAACTTCAGGAGCTTTTTGTTCATTGGGGGTGCAAGCTTTTATTCTGCCTTGAAGCACTCTCCCCATTAGCTGGAAGGTTTTCTGATAAGAAAGGTGTATCTAAGC
Source organism: Cebus imitator (assembly GCF_001604975.1). NCBI lineage: Eukaryota > Metazoa > Chordata > Mammalia > Primates > Cebidae > Cebus > Cebus imitator. The sequence continues at coordinate 2,200,075 of NW_016107348.1, read as the reverse complement.
CCATTTTCTGTAAAATCTGTCACTGCCTAAGTGGTACCCTGCTGCTGAGTCCTCATTCGTCTCCATGGCAATGTTCTGAAACTAGTCTGCTTGTCTGAGTAAGTTCAAGGCCCATCAAATTATTTACCCTATTGGAGTCTCTGTATCCCACCAATGCACACACATACACATTCGGTGCATCATAGCAACCTTCAAAAATGCAGCCACAGTTCAGTCTGTATTCATTTCAGAAACAACGCATCTTTTGAACTGGGTAGTCCCACTCATCAGCTGAGCTTCATTTGCTCATCCATTCATTCATGTGTCCAGCCTTAGTGGCGGGGTCGGGGGGATGGCATAAAAACTTACCTCTTCCTTGGGGGCTGGAGTAGGAATCAGGGACAGCTTCCTGGAGGAGTGGTTAGCTGGCCGCCGAAGGGGAAGGGCTTTCCTGACAAAAGCAAAGCACAAGACATGGAGCTGTGAATTAGATGACCAGGCTGGGGAACGGGGTGAAGGAGGGTGGTAATGAGAGGTACAGAGGAGAGGCAAGAGAGAAGGATGGGGGAACGCTCGTAAGTATAAAATACTGAGGAGCTGGCACTTTTCTTTAAGACATTGAGGAAGATTTTAGGAGGAAATGCAGCACCCTCCGATTCATGTTTTTGAAAGCTCTCGTTTGCTACCACATTGAGGTTTGATTAAAGGGTTAAGTCCCAGGGGCAGGAACACACTCTCTGAGAGTGTGTTCCTGAGAGCCTCAGCACGCCAGAGAGTGAGGATGCATGGCAAAATTCCAGCCGCCACTTCAGAGGCAGGCAGGGGAGGACCCAGTGAGCATCAGACGGAGGAGAGATGGACAACGCAGGGATTTATGAGCCTGTTTAATGTGCAAGAATGGAGAGCGTGGGAGAGAAGGTGAAGAGTTTCGTCTGGTAGAGTTTGAGGAGTCTCTGAGACATTCAGTAACAAAATTAAGTTTTAACATACCCCCTGTCCTCCAATTTCCCCACACCCTTCATTCTCTATCACAGGGATGAAGCAACCTGGCCAGCTAGTCTCCACTGAGGTCAAATTAAGATTTAAAGGTTTAACGTGTGACTCCCCCATCCTCTCCCCCACTCGCCCCCACAGAAATTGCATTTTCATTTACAGGAGTACCACTTAGTACTCCACAGTCTTAATTAAAGGAAGGGCTACCTTACAGTGAAATTCCAGGCAATGTGATGAGTAAGTTGGGAAGATGTTTTCCAGCAGGGAGATCTGCCCAACACCCCGCAAATCATATCACAGAGGCTATAACTACAAACTCTCTTAGTGAAGAGAATTCCCTGTTGAAGTTTCCCCTTCATTCCGAAGAACACAGTTCATCCCATAGACAAAGGGAGCTTCCTCCAGGCAGGATAACGATCTCTTACGGAGGGGTGGCGGGACAGCAGAAGTCACAGAGGTCTGGGGTCACCAAGTTCAAGTCCTGGTTCCACCATTTATTGCTGTATAATCTTGGGCAGTTATTTAACTTTTCTCTAAGACTTGAGTTCACCGTCCATTAAACAGGAGTTCGGACCATTTGCGTCTGCAGCGGTTGTGAGCCCAGATTTAAATTACATGGTCATCGTAAACACCCATTCCTCCTTCTCCCACCCTCATCCCCCCAACTTCTTACTTCACACTTGAAACTCCATCAGTCATTCTCACTGCCTCCACCATTTATCTCAGTGTCTTTCAACACCCAATTCACTTAGAGAAGCCTAATTTTCTTCCTGTTCATGCGCTATTAACTGCTCTGACAACTCTAGGTGATGAAAAGCCACCATTTGGGTGGCACGGGCTGAGCCTCCACGCCCAGCGGAGCGGGCTGTGTCTGCGAGCCGCCTGCAGGGGGCAGCATCGGGCAGTGTAAGGCAATGCCAAGGCTACCTTGTAAAACCCTGGGGTCGGTCTGGGAAGGGCCGCAGAGGAGGCGTTTGAATTCAGACTCCAGCTGACAAAGGATCCATTTTACTCCATGCGGGTCTGACGCACTCTGTCAGGGAGTCAGGTCTTTGGTAAACAAGAGAGCAGGGAGTGGCAGTCCGAAAGCAACCCCAAGCCGTGCAAGTCCAGCAGGCAGGGTTTTCTCCCAAACCCACACCAGGACTAGGTTACCTTGTAATCACCATGGGTGGGAGAAGCAAAAGACAGCTCCTTACGGGACTCGGGAGGCTGGTTGCAAATGCGCCCTTCACCTCCAGTGAAGTAGTGGGAGAGAGCCCTTGACAAGGACGAGAGGGGGAGCTTAACTTCCCCCTCCCCATAAGCATTTTTAGATTTTCCCACACCCTCAGCCGCTTCGGGGAGTCCTGGAGAAGACAAAAGAAACAGACACAGATGCTGATTCTAAAGAAGCTATTAATACTGTTGAAAAGACATGCAGATGTGAAGCTGGGACGCAGGGCACTCATGATCATGCTGTTTCTGAGAACGCTTGGTGGCTCCATGTCCCCAAAGCCCCAGGATGCGCAGGTGGGCCTGGGATGATTTTCTATGATTTGTGAATTTGTTGACATGGAAAAACAAAGGGGAAGAATGTTTAAGATCAATCAAAACTGCCCTGGAAGTCCAGAATATGGGATCACCAAGGGACAGATAGATGATCAGAGCTGTAGGAATTCGAGGAAGGGAGCTATCGATGAATGTGGCATTAAATGGCCTGCACAAGCCAGTGGACTTGGTCACTCCTGAGAGCTTTAGGCCTCTGTGTCAATGAGAGACGCTCATCACCCACTCTCCTATTGACTTTGGCTGGGGAGGGAAACCACTATGTCACTGTGACATCACCACCTTCCAGGAATCACTGAGTCAGCCTCAGCCCTCCGGGTCCAGAGGTGGAGGCCCCGAGGCAGGACCCACTCACTTCCTCCTAGCCCAAGGCCAGTGGGGAGGGGGATGCTCTGGCAGAGCTTTGAGAGCTCTATTTTTCACCACCCTCTGCCAGAACTCAAGGCGGCCAGGACCTGACCCAGGGTATGTCAACTTTGCAAAGAGACAGACATCAGTGTGGTGCCAGCTGCACCCACGCCCACCCATGTGCTCACACCATAGGGGAGAGGCCCCCAGTGGAGAATGGCCGTGGCTGAGAGTTGAAATGCAAGCATCCCTGGGAGAGGTCAGGCTTGCAGCTTTGCCAGTCCTTCATACCGTCCGTGAGCTTCTAGGGGAAAAAACGTGGTGGAGGAATTAGGGATGAGGTAGGAGGGAGTGGGGGCTGGCAGGAACAAGTGCAGAAAGCCGCGGTGGGGAAGGCTAAAAAAACCTGTGCCCACTTCACAGCTGAAGGTCGCCGCAGATCTGGCGTCACCTGCAGACAGTCATGGGGGGAGGCAGATCCGTCCAGCCCGCTCCTTTCCCAAAAGACAGCACCACACAGCTCAATGCATCCCGTGGCCAGAGCCCAGCTTCAGGGCCAGAGGGTGTCCACCTGTGGCCCTAAGGGGGTGACTTCCTCCTGCCCCTTCCCCCAGCATAGTCATAGGCGCCTCCCCGCTCTTCCCCACATCAGAACTTTCCTTTCTCTGCTATGAGGATTCAAACCAGTATCTGTCTACACCACATCAGCCTCTGTTTCAGCTTTTCATTAAATGCAATGTTCCCTTGCTCTGTAAGCTGGTCTTAGGAAGAAGAAAATCAACCAGTGGGCAATAATATAATTTTCTAGCACAGCAAAACTCTATAATCCCCCTACCCCTGCTAACACACACACACACACACACACACACACACACACACACGCACACGATCAGCCATGTTTATTACATTCATTCAGTTAATGCCAACAACGCCCTGCCAGGTAAATATCTCCATCTTTCAGATGAGAATACTGCAATTCAGAAAGGGAAAGGAAATTCTCCAGGGCAACAACTAGTGAGTGACAGAACCAGTCTCAGAAGCCAGGTCTGTCTGTCTCCAAGGAGCTGCGATCTTTCCATTCGGGTACTCTGACTCAAAATAGGAGCCTCCTCTGCCTCTGAGTCAGAAACTTTAAAATTAGAATTTCATTCAGCGATTCACAAAATCTTAAGGTTGGAAGAAGTGCTGAAGGTCGTCCAGGTGCGTGACGCGGCAGACATCTGCCTCTCCTGCATAGCAGTGTCCTGGGTTCTGCTTGGATGCTCCAAATCCAGGAAGTGTCCTGGTTCGTTCAGCCCATGCCAGTTTAGAATTATTCGATAGTTCAGGTGGTTTTGGAGCTGAATTCCCTCCCTATAACATCCATGCATTGGGTCTGCTCTTGGGAACATACAGAACCTAAGCAGTGTCACCCCGAATTCTCTTTCTCCAGACTGTGTGTTCTCGAGTCCTTGCAAGCTGCTCTTATGTGGAGGTTTCTCCCGACTCTCCTCTGTATGGGTGTCTGGTTTGTCTGTTCAGTCTCAAAGGGAGACCCAGCATGACTGTAATTCTCCAGAAAGGAGCTGACCAGCCCCGAGAAGAATGGGACCAGGTTCCACTGAGGAAATTGCAACTTGTTCATTTATTTACAGGTCTTAATACACTGGAGGCTCATTTTGACCTCATTATGAATGAAAAGCCTTAAATGCCTTTCCCATGTGCATTCCTAAGCCACACCCTTTCCTGCCCTGTGCGGCTGGGTTTGAGATGCTTATAACCTGTTCCCTCGGGTTGGGCAATGGCCAGCACATGCTCTTGCACAGTCTGACCAGCCCCTGCTGCCCGGGCGTCTCCGTGCTCCCTGCCACTGCTGACCCTCTAAGGCCCAGCCACATCCCCACTCTGGCACTGCACTGTTTGTCCACTCTAACACTCAGCCTTGAGGTCTCCTGGGCCCACCTCTGCAGGATGCTAGCTCTTAATTCCCAGCCTCCTTATGCCCCACCGGGGGCACCTGGGAAGTTCTGGACACACCTTCATGCAGGTCGTGGAGAAGCAAGGGCCACTGTCTCAGGCCCTTCCTCTGCCAGGACACAATTCGCCAGCATGTCCACCCAGCCGGGGCTGCCCTACAGACACCTGTAAGGGACTCCCTTCCCAGATATCCAAATGGGAAGTGGGGGACAGTCTCCTCTACTTTCTACCTCCTGTCTACCTACATAGGCTGTTTCTGCCACCTCGCCCCCACCCTTAGTCCATGGGTGGTGGGTGGGGCACACAGCCCGGTACCCTGCCCCTCATTGCGTCAATCTCCCTCCAAGCCCCTCCCAGCACCGCCTGGGTTTTTCTTCCTTCCTGTGGGGCAGGCACTTCCTTTGTGTGGAATCCTGTGTTCTCTCCGCTGTGGCTTCATACATCAAGCCATACTCAGATCCCCCCGCTCTGCTCTGGATTTACAGAAGGGATCTTCTTGGAAAGTAGGAAAAATATATCCCTCTTATTAACCAGGCTCTCAAAATGATTGATTATTAGCTTGCTATGGACTTTTAAAAAATCTAGTTTGAAACATAAAACTGAAGAAGGCTTCTTTGTTCTACGATGTTTGGGGCTCCCTGAAAGCCACTGAACACACTGATTCAGTGAATAGGAGTATCTTGATTACTGAGAGTGAAAAGCCATTGTTTTAATATCTCAAAAATAATGTTTGATTTCTTTCTCATGATCCAAGACAAACATCTAAAATAACTTGCTTCTTTTGCTTTTTTTTTTTTTTTTTTTTTACAGAGTCTCACTCTGTCCCCCAGGCTGGAGTACAGTGGCATGGTCTCAGCTCACTGCAACCTCTGAATCCCTGGTTCAAGCGAATCTCCTGCCTCAGCCTCCTGAGTAGCTGGGACTACAGGTACATGCCACCTCACCGGCTAATTTTTGTATTTTTAGTAGAGACAGGGTTTCACTATGTTGCCCAGGCTGGTCTTCATCTCCCAACCTTGTGATCTGCCTGCCTCGACCTCCCAAAATGTTGGGATTACAGGCGTGAACCACCATGCCCAGCCTCTTCTGCCTCTTATACTCATATATTCTTCTCCCCTTACCACCAAATCCTTCATGTGTTCTGAATCTGTTTCTCCCAGAACTCTACTTGACTCTCCAAAAATATACCCCTAACTTGTTTTGGGGAGTTCTCTTTCACTCATTAGTCACCCCACCATGTGGCACAGAGGTCATACCCCAAAGGTGTGGCGGCATCTGTTCACATCACTGTGTCTTCAGCACAGGCATCAGCATATTTAAAATCAATTAAACTGCAATTACTTTCACCCCAACCACATTACTCTCAATCCACTTAAGGTGAGTGGGAACGTGGGGTTTGTTGTTTGTGTTTAAACCACATAGCCCACTTTACTAGAAGCACAGAGGCAGCCCTGGTGACAGAGTGAGACTCTATCTCTACAAAAAAATTAAAAATTAGCTGGCACGGTGGTGCACGTACCTGTAGTCCCAGCTACTGGGGAGGCTGAGGAAGGAGGATCGCTTGAGCACAGGAGTTTGAGGCTGCAGTGAGCTATGATCACACCACTGCACTCCGGCCTGGGCATCGAAGGGAGACACTGTCTTAAAAAAATAACAATAAGGAAAAATAAAATAAGTGTAGATGCAACAAGGTCTCCACCAATGGCTATACGTCTCCATGACCCTCCTAGAAGCGTCAGCCCCAATGCCATGTCCATCCTGGACAGTGACCCCAGGGCCTGTGCTCCTAAAGCTCATCCCCAGCAAACCCAGCAGGACCCTCCAGCCACTCAGACCCTCACACAACTCTGCTTGTCCTGCATTTAGAGTCAGTCACACATCAGCAGGACTTGGCGGCTTCTGTAACGTCCACCTCCCAAAACCCCTTCATGCCGTAACATTTCCTGGCAGTGGGAGCATTTTTTCATTTGATCTTTTTTTTTTAGACAGAGTCTCCCTCTGTCACCCAGGCTGGAGTACAGTGGCACAATCTCGGCTCACTACAACCTCCACCTCCCGGGCTCAAGGGATTCTCCTGCCTCAGCCTCCCGAGTAGCTGGGACTACAGGCGTGCGCCACCACGCCCACCTAATTTTTGCATTTTTTAGTAGAAATGGGATTTCACCATATTGGACAGGCTGGTCTTGAACTCCTGACCTCGTGATCCGCCCGCCTTGGCCTCCCAAAGTGCTGGGATTACAAGCGTGAGCCACTGTGCCCAACCCGTTCAATCTCTTTAATGTGCTTCATTTACAAACATTTATGAACGGCTTCACGGTCAAGCACTGTCCTGGACTCTGCAGTTAGAACTATTGACAGACTTCTAAAACTACATTCTGGTGGAGGGGACACACGACGTAAAAGGACACACGAGCAAAAACAGAGCACTGCAGGTTGTGATTTTGTTCTCTGAGGGCACAGACGGGGTCAGGCAAGGGAGTAGAGGGAGGCCACTTCAGGAAGGGGCGTCAAGGCACAGTCTCCGACGGGGGAGCCAAGATTTAATCCTCCTCCAGTCTGGGGACAGCCAGAGCAGGAGCCCAGAGCCAGGCACAGGCTGGGTGTCTCAGGCAGCGGGGGGCCAATGTGGTGGCCGAGAAAAGAGAAAGCAGGCAAGCAGCAGGAGGAGCAGAGGGCCAGGGCCCGGCTCCGAGCTGGGCTTCACTCTCAGGGCTGGGAAGCAGCGTGGGCTGACGGCCGGTGCAGAGCTCGCTCCAGCTCCCACGAGGTATGGAAGCCGGGTCAGGGCCGGGTGGGAATCCAGATTCCCATAGGCAATCGCTTTGTGTGGGTGAGAGGCAAGGATTTGGCCATGGAGACGGAAGGCCTGAATTGCTGAAGAGGCAGCCTGAAGGGAGGTGGGCCCTGGAGGCAGGACTAACCCTTGGTATATTGTTGTCAGACTCGGGTGAGGGAAGGGGTCAGGCAACCAGAGGCGGTGCTGCTCAAGGTGGGCCCTGCTATGTGTGTGTGTGTGTGTGTGTGTGTGTGTGTGTGTGTGTGTGGTGTGTCTGTGTGTGGTGTGTGTGTGTCGTGTGTCTGTGTGTGTGGTGTGTGTGT
>NW_016107348.1:2183531-2191146 GCF_001604975.1 Cebus imitator | reverse complement strand
TGTGTTTGTGTGCATGTTGTATGTCTCTGTGTGTGGTGTGTCTGTGTGATGTATCTGTGTGTGGTGTGTCTGTTTGTGTGGTGTGTCTATGTGTGTGTGGTGTGTGTGGTTTGTGCCAGTGTCTGTGGTGTGTCTGTGTGTGTGGTGTGTCTGTGTGGTGTGTCTGTGTGTGGCGGGTGTTTGTGTGTGTTTGTGTCTATGCATGTCTCTATGTGTGGTATGTGTCTCTGTGTGTGTGGTATGTGTGTGTCTCGGTGGGGGAATGTCTATGTGTGTGTCTGTGTGTGTGTGTGTGTGTGTGTGTGTGTGTGCGTGCACATGTGCGCATGATGGCAGGAAGAGCTAAAAGCCTTCCAGAAAAATCCAGTAGGGGTGGGGGGTGGAAAGAGGCAGGCTTCGCCGAACACTAACAACCTGAAAATTAAAAGAAGCTGTGCCTCTGGCTGTGACATCATCGCTCCCTTCGCAAAGTGTCCATGGGGCATTTCCTGGTCATAACAAAGGAATGGTAAAAATTAGCTGCACTCACAGCTGAATTGCTTTCTCGTATGCTTTATCCTAAGTACAAGGTTTTGAGCTATAGGTGGACATTTCCAGGCTAGCTTCAGAACTGTGCCTCCATTCCCACAGTCATTCTGCAAGGCAAGGGGTTCTGCATTCCTAACAAGTGGCCTATAAAGAAAGCCTTGGGACCAACTCAGAGTAAGTCACTCGGCCTTACACAACTGGGGGAGGAAGATCGTTCCCTCTTTCGCAGCTCACACTGTCACAAATCAGCTTTTTCTTACAAATCAGCATCTCTGCTGCTTACTCATGTTCAGCTTGTGGCCAACTATGCCACTCCAGGATTTGTTTTCTTCTGTAGTTTGGCCCAGGAGGGTCTGAGCTGCTCGTTTTTGTGCCAGTGCATAGTAGTATGGCCCAGAGGAGCCATCACAGGCAGCATTTTGAAGAAGTATTTTAGAGAAAGCCTCACCTCCTTATGAACAAAGGCTAAAGGAAGTTTATTATCTTGGAGTCCAAGGTGAAAACAGTTCAGCTTTTAAAAGATGTATAAAAGTTACCCAAGGCTTCCTGGACCATGCCGGTCTGAGACACAAAAACAATAGAAACCCATATTTGCCTGGCTCTGAGCCACATCGCTCCAGCTCCCCCACCCTCAAAACCCCACCCACCAGTTCCAGATGTCCCCACAAGGGCTCATGAGGTCTCCAGAGAGGACAGTAGGCAGAGGCTCAGACAGGCAGGGACTCCAATGATGACTGGCAGCGTGAGCCTCAGTTTCCTTTTCTGTAAACTACAAAATGTAAAATCTGAAAAGTGGAGATAAATCTCACTTCATGGGATTGTTTTCAGGATTAAATGATCCAGTATATGTAAAGAACCTAAGCCCAGTGCCAGACATCTGGTAAGTAATCAATAAATGCTCCCCACCACTGCTGCCAGCCACCACCATCACAGCCTCCTCATCAATACCTGGCCCGTCCCTGGCTGGGCATGGTGTCTCACGTCTGTAATCCCAGCACTTTGGGAGGCCAGGTTGGGCAGATCACCTGAGGTCAGGAGTTCGAGACCAGCCTGACCAATATGGTAAAACCCTGTCTCTACTAAAAATACAAAAAAGAAAAAAATTAGCCAGGCGTGGTGGTGCACACCTGCAGTCCCAGCGACTCGGGAGGCTGACAGGACAATTGCTTGAATCTGGGAGATGGAAGTTGCAGTGAGCTGAGATCACGCCACTGACTACACTCCAGCCTGAGCAACAGAGCGAGATTCTGTCTCAAAAAAAAAAAAAACAAAACTCCCCGTCCCTGCCCCAGCTCTCCCCACTGGCCCTGATTTGGGTGTTCTCTCCATGCCTCGGGATCCAGTCACCTTTCCCAGGGATCTCCTCGGTCTTCTAAGGAGCCTGGCCAGCCTGCCCAGCAGACATGCCCAGGCATGTCTCCCTTACCCTCAGCCTCACTCTGGGCTGCTGTCAGGCAGATGCAGACACCCAGGGACACACAGGCAGAAACACCCCACCAGCAGTCTCGCGGCTCTCTGTCCCTGGCTGCCCCTCACGTGGGGCACACCCATCCCCAGGCTCCCAAGCGAGGGGGCCAAGGCTCTGAAGAAGCCAGCTCCTGGCAGGGATGGCGCTGTAAAAGCACAGGGCTGCTTAAGGGTCGCTGCCGCTGTCCGGGGCCCGCAGGAGAAGCCAGTGGTGAAAGCCAAACACAAAACACCCAGGACGAAGTCAGGCAAATTGGAGAAAGTAGCTGGGGGCACAAGGACAGTTGGGGTGGAAGACAGAGGAAAGATACCGGTCACAGAGCAACTTCCCCTAATTCCGACACTCCTCCACCGCACCAGGAACGTCTGGCACTGTCAACACCAAGCCAGAAAACCCCTTGAGGCAGCAATCTCAAACCTGAGACTTCATAAATGTCAACTCTGACATTTACAGAATGACCTTTGACAAGTCTCTCTTCTTCTGAGGGAACCACAGTTTCCTCATTTCTAAACAAGGAGAGCAGCCCAAATGCCACGTCCCTCTGCATCCAGGCCCTGGCCCCTGCCCTCACCTCTGCCGCCCTCCTGAATTCACCTTCCCTGAGCGCCTGCTCTGTGCTGGGGGCCACAGGCATGATGAGCAAAGGCCGAAGGCTGCTGGAGAAATCTGCTCTCACCATTGCCACGCGGGCATGTGGGCAGGCGGTGTGGGCTGGGTGTACAGGGAATGCACTGAATTCCCCTCCAGGAGCTGCCGCCTGAGCCTCTTGAAGGAACACAGGGAATTCAGGTACAGAAAGCAGAGAGAATCGAGCGCAGTGGCTCACGCCGGTAATCCCAGCACTTTGCGAGGCCAAGGCAGGTGGATCACCTGAGGTCAGGAGTTTGAGACCAGCCTGGCCAACACAGTGAAACCCAGTCTCTACTAAAAATAGAAAAATTAGCCTGACATGGTGGCACACGCCTATAGTCCCAGCTACTCAGGAGGCTGAGACAGGAGAATCGCTTGAACCCGGGAGGCAGAGGTTGCAGTGAGTCGAGATCACACCATTGCACTCCAGCCTGAGCACGCTGTCACAGCCACAACAAGGCCTGGAGCTTCAGAAGGATGGGAGACGTTTTTCCTGGGAAACAGAAAAGGCCTTGCTGGGTCTGGGTGGGGTTCTCACCCCCTCTGAGGAAATTCTTTATCTGCAACTTCCCTGAAGATCTGAGGGACCCCCTATTTAGAGGCCTTGCACAGTGGAGCACCCGGCAGACATGGTGGCACAGAGTGTAAGGCCAAGGGTCACAGCACCTGGCAGGGTGGGAGGGGCGGAAAAGGAAGAAGCTGAGCATGTTCAGTCAAGGTTTAGGGCTGATTGTCAGGGAGCACCTGCTGTTCACTATTGGCCTCCCCATGTCCAGCAAACAACTGACAACCACCATGTTCAAAATGAAAATCCACTCCCTCCTTCTTCCCGTCCTCTCCCCCACTCAAAGGCACCTCCTCTCTGTGACTTCCCCATTTCTATAAATAACCCCACCATCAGCATTTCAGTCACTTTTGAATCCTCCCAGGCCCCTACTCTCACCCACTCATCCCCTGTCCCCCCAAGTGTCCGTGTAGATACAGCCTCCTCACCACCCATCCATTTTTGTGCCCCCACAGTGGCCTTCTGCCTTAGCATTGTCACTCTCTCGTCCCCTGCATTCCTCCCTCAGGCCACCGCTAGGACAGGCCCACCCATGGGACTCTGCTCATCAAAACCTTCATCAGATCCCTGAGTCTCCCGTGAGCGGCGTTTGGATGCCACACAATGAACCAGGTGCGGTGGCACATATCTGTAATCCTTGCTACTAGGGAGACTGAGGTGGGAGGATCACAGCATCCCAGGAGTTCAAGGCCAGCCTGGGCAACATAGCGAGACCCCATCTCTAACTAATTAATTAATGAGAATGGGAAAAATAAGACTCCACAAAATGGACCCAACATCCCTCCCTGGCCTGGTCTGACTCTCTTCCAAAAGGACTCCACAGTCTGCCCTTTGCTCAAACCCCAAAATAGACCCTATGCTTTGGTGGCTGCTCATCTCCATTTGGAAGAAATGTCACCATCCCTAGGGTCAACAGCCTGCTCATTCTTCAGGGCCTCCTCCAAGCAACCCTCCCTGACACCCCCACCCACTATGGGGGATGGAGCACCCCCACCCACTATGGGGGAATGGAGTGCCCCCACCCACTATGGGGGATGGAGCACCCCTACACCAGCAATGGAGCTGCAAAGTGCTTCCTAGAGCTGCCAACCTGTGATCTTTAAGTGAACCGACAGCTGTGCCCTCCTCCACTGCACTCCTTCAGACCCAGCCTTCCTGTCAGCCCCTGGCTGCAGTTTGGAGAGCAGCTGGGCACGGTGGCTCACGCCTGTAATCCCAGCACTTTGGGGGGCCAAGGCGGGCGGATCACGAGGTCAAGAGATCAAGACCATCCTGGCCAAGGTGGTGAAACCCCGTCTCTACTAAAAATACAAAAATTAGCTGGGTGTGGTGGCGTGCATCTGTAGTCCCAGCTACTCGGGAGGCTGAGGCAGGAGAATCGCTTAAGCCTGGGAGGCGGAGGTTACAGTGAGCCTAGATGGAGCCACTGCACTCCAGCTGGCGACAGAGCAAGACTGTTTCAAAAAAAAAAACAAGGAGAACAGCTTCGCCCCTCACTAGCTGTGTGATGGTGGGTGCGTCCCTTAGCCTCTCTGGGCCACAGCTGCTTCATCCTTCCCTGGGTGCTGTGAGGACTGACTGGGGCCACAGAAGTGTAATGCGTGTTCCATAAACAGCCGTTCCTTCAGGTGGCTCAGCTGTGAGCCTGTCTGCCGACGCACGTGACCGGACATCTCCTGGGATCCCCACTCGCTGTCAGCTGTCCTCTGGCTGCATCTGGTGACCTTGCTCAGGGATTTTCTGAGCAGCCTGCCCTTCCTCAAGGTGAGCGTGCCCCTCTGGCAGCAACTGCTTCCCCCACGGCTGGCCCTGCTCCCCTTGGCTCCTCAGGGAGCATGTCTAAGGCACCTTCCCCTCCAGAGCCTGGCAGGTCTGAACCACCGCAGGGACATTTGCAGGCAGGATGGAGCACCCCCACACTAGCACTGGAGCTGCAGTGTCTCCTAGAGCTGCCAACCTGTGATCTTCAAGTGAACTTAATGGTGGAAGAAAAACATCTCGGCACTTGGCTGAAGCTAAATGGACCTATATGCACTAATTCGGTCACGCTCAGCTTTCTCATGCCTAACGTGCTCTCCCAGTGCCTCAGTCGTGCGTTCATTTGAGAAGATTTCCCGCTTCAAGGACAGTACTTTCCAGATGGGACGGGAAGGCAGGCCCTGATAAGGCCTTTTGCAGAAGATTGGGCAGATTCTAGGCTAACCACACCTCAGGGCCAAGTGTAGAGGGAGGGGGCCGCTGCCTGGAAGAACTCAGCGGGTTGGGGAGCTCAATTCTGAGCGGGCTACAGGAACAGAGCCAGGGAGAGGCATGCGTCCAACCCACGGCCAGTCTGTATTGTCCTCAGCAGAGAAAATAGCCCATTCTCTGTGTCCTCCGTGACTTCACCCAATGCAGACTAGGAGCCCAAATGAACATGGCACCAGAGCAGCACAAAGCCACAAGCTCTTGTTGTTATTCCTGTGTCTGCATCATTCATGCCACGCCACTGGGACCTGATGGAGGACGCGGGATGTTCTGCCATCCGGCAGGGGACAGCTGCCTCAAAGCCCGTAAAATACCAAACGTGACATTCTTTATAGTCATCCTCTAATGCCCTCAGGAATGCACTTTTACTCCCCAGGTGAACCCCATCAGAGGGGTATTTGTCAATAGGAGTCGTTTTCTTCCCACCCCTAGAGTCCACAGTCCGGGACTGCCATGACTGGGAACCGACCTGCATGGCCACTGGGCAGCGCCAGGCTGGACTCTACGCTGCTCTGCGAAAATGCAGCCCAAGGGTCTCAGCCACCCCACCCTTTCACCTACAGCCTGGCCAGGGAAAGGCGGCCGACCCAACCCACACGCCCTCACTTCCTCTTTCCAAGAACAGAAATAAGACAACTTAGCACTTGGAGAGATTCTTGTACCCTTTCCACTCCTGGACCTCGTTCTTTCTGGAGTACTTTTCTTCCCTCTTCTGCAGCGCTCCCTCTGCGCTCCCCACGCAGCTTTCTGTTTCTGGCTTGCTCTCTCTGCCCTCTTCCCTCTTTGCACTCTCGTGCCCAGTGCCCAGGCTCCTAGAGCATCCGTTCTTTCTGGGCTTTCTTTCTGCCCCCACCTCTCATATCTCCCTCCTCCCTTTCTTCCTAAGTCCTGAGCCTAGAGTCCCCTCCACCTCTTTCCCAGGCCCTACTCCCCTCTGTCTCAAACTCCTCCTTCTCCTCAATTCAGAAGAAAGCTGGCCAGAGAGGTCTCCTGTCTCCTCCCCCTTCACCTCCCTCCTCTCCCTGCAGGCACACAAAAGGGGACAGAGGCACCAGATGGCCCGGTGCTAAAAGAGGGGCTCAGGGAGGCTACCACCCACAGAGGCCCCTGCTGGGCCTTCAAACTAGTCCAAGCTGCTGCCCGGCCCAGCCGCCCAGCTGGCAGAGGAGCAGGGCAAAGGGCCAGCCTCCCCAGCACGAGGCCAGCTCCCCCTGCCCAGCCTGCCCTGGGGCCAGCTCGGAGAGGGGGCACGCTTGCCAGCTGAAAAGCAGAGGGTGTCACCATGTGTCCAAGCCTCGAGCGCCAGGGGCAAGGGTCCGAAGGTCTATGGGGACACTGGGCTTGCCCAGGAGGGAGAAGAGGAGGGGCTAGCAGTCTGCTGTTTCTATGGAACAGGCTGTACCAAGGAGAGGGCCTCCGCAATGGGTGAGCAGGCCACAGGGGAGCCAACAATCCTCCAAGTCCTCTCACAAAAAAGAAGATTTCATGATGCAGTGTCTAATGTTAACAGCTACCATTGATTCAGTGGGTAGCTCAGCCAGGCATTATGCTAAGTCATTTCCTATAATATCCCTAATCCTTCAAGAGTCCTGCAGAGTAAACATTTGGTCCCTATTGTACAGGCAAGAAAACTGAGGCTAAGAGAGGTTAAATGACTTCTCCAGGCATCATAGCTGGAAAGCCAGCTAACACGGTTTATTCCAGGGCTCAAGCGATCCTCCCACCTCAGCCCCAGAAGTAGCGAGGCCTACAGGCATGCACCACCCCGCCCACAGCAAGATGGGTTCTCACTATATTGCCAAGGCTGAGCTCAAATGATCCCCACACCACCTTGGCCTCCCAAACTGCTGGGATCACAGATACGAGTCACTGTGCCTAGCCTAGTTAGCACAGCTTAAAGTTCCTTTTCCAGTTAAAATTCTGTAAGTCCTGCCGGGCGTGGTGGCTCATGTCTATAATCCCAGCACTTTGGGAGGCCAAGGCAGGTGGATCACCTGAGGTCAGGAGTTCGAGACCAGCGTGACCAACACGGTGAAACCTCGTCTCTACTAAAAATACAAAAATTAGGCCGGGCGCGGTGGCTCAAGCCTGTAATCCCAGCACTTTGGGAGGCCGAGGCGGGTGGATCACGAGGTCAACAGATCGAGACCATCCTCGTCAACACGGTGAAAACCTGT
>NW_016107348.1:2179769-2183176 GCF_001604975.1 Cebus imitator | reverse complement strand
TGCTAAGATGGTGTTGCAAAGGCAGGCACTTAATAATGCCCCTACTAAGCCCTTCAATAAAGCAACAGGCACGGTGGCTCACACCTGTAATCCCAGCACTTTGGGAGGCCAAGGCAAATGAATCACTTGAGGTCAGGCATTTGAGACCAGCCTGGCCAACACGGTGAAACCCTGTCTTGACTAAAATTACAAAAGAAAAAAAAAATAGCTGGGCGTGGTGGCACGTGCCTGTAAGCCCAGCTACATGGGAGGCTGAGGCAGGAGAACTGCTTGAACCCAGGAGGTGGAGGTTGCAGTGAGCCGAGATTGCATCACTGCATTCCAGCCTGGGCAACAGAGCAAAACTCTGTCTCAGGAAAAAAATAAAAAGAAAGGCCACAGGCAGAAGCTTCCAATTCAGTTCTCCATTGCACATGCCTGTGTGGCTTTTTTAAACATCAAGCTCCCCAGTCCCCTCCTCTGGAGGTTCTGATGTCCCCCAGCCTCTCCAGAAACGTTTGCGCAGGAACGGGAGCACGAAGTGGGGCAGACTCGAGTTCCCAGTACCAGTCACATGACATGGGAAAAGATACCTTCATCCCTCAGAGCCTCAGTTTCCTACTATAAAAAAATGGAGATAATAATGTTTGCTTTACCCATGTGTCATGAGGAGTGCAGGGTGTTGGCACGGTGCCAGGCACTCCACAGTTGCTGTTCTGACATCAGCTCCCCTTCACCGCCCTTCAGAAACCTGAGGCTGCAGCGTCCACACTCTAGAGAGCTAAAGAGAAAGGGGTGTAGCTCGTGAATACTACTCCAGTTATTCTGACCTTTGATTCCGGCCTTCATTGAAGTCCGTGCACCCCGCCCCAGGTCAGGCAGCTCCCACAGGGCTGCAGGACAGACAACAAGCCAGCGTAGGACGGGGGATTTCCAGAGGCGGGACCTCTGCTCCCAGAATTTTCATGGAAAGGTTTCAAAACTGACCGGCTCCACCTGCAAAAGGTCACCATCCAGGCTGGCTGAGAGTTTCTGAAAACCTATCAGCCCATCAAACTACCCCAGCCTTCCTTCCATCATCTGCCAGAGCCCATATTTCCAGAGCCACCTCTACCAGCTGCCCCTCTGGACGCCACAGCCCGGCTCCCAGGTTCAGGCCCTTCTGCCTCAGCCAGCAGCCATGAGCCCCTCAGGACACTCTCTCCTGCCAGCCCCAGGCATTTCCCAGCCCTCACCCAAAGCCCAGGTCCCCAATTTAAAAGGCAATGAGTAGCTTCCAAATACACCCTTCACTGTTTACTAAGAGTTGACTCTGAGTCACCCGGAGGATGGGCCCACTCCCAGTAGCCCGGGTGAGAATCCTTCTTTTCCACCTTTTTAAAAGAGAACAAGTGGGTTCCAGAAAATGCCCGGAGTGCCTGCTACCTCTCCAGAGTACACTCAAACCTCCACTCCTCGAAAAGGAGCCTGGCTGAAGGCTCTGTTTCACAGGCACCCTGCTGGGCACATTCGCCTTCTTCAGCTCCCCTTCTTGAGAAACGGGGAGGTAGGTGCTGTTATCTTTATTTTATAGATGAGGAGACTGAAGTATTAGGCCATTTGTATCAGCTCCCACATCTGATGAGTGGTGAACTCAGGATTCAATCCCAGGACTTCTGGGTCCCAGACGAGAGCATTTTCTACTCCACTGTGTCTGCCTCTAAAATCTATCTCAGGCCGGGTGCGGGCTCATGCCTGTAATCCCAGCACTTTGGGAGGCCGAGGCGGGCAGATCACCTGAGGTCAGGAGTTCAAGTCCAGCCCGGCCAACATGGTGAAACCCTGTCTCTACTAAACATACAAAAATTGGCCGGTGCGATGGCACTGCCTGTAGTCCCAGCTACTCAGGAGGCTGAGGAAGGAGAATGGCTTGAACCCAGGGGGCAGAGGTTGCCGTGAGCGGAGATCGCACCATTGCACTCCAGCCTGGGCAACAGAGTGAGATTCCGTCTCAAAAAAATAAAATAAATCTACCTCGAATCTATTTCTTGCCCTCTTTGTTGCCCCCATCCAAGGGGGCACCATCCAAGCCACCATAGCCGAGACCTGGGTCACTGTAACGGGCTCCTATCTGGTCTCCTGGTTCTCACTCTTGGTCCCAAGCATCTATTTTCCACAACAGCCAGGATGGTCTTTTTCATAAAGTGATCATGTGTCTCCCCTGCTGCACATAAAATAAAATCAAACTCCTCACCATGGCATACAAGACCTGTGTGACCTGTCCCTTCCATCTCCCCGCTGCCCCTGATACCTCATTTCCCCTCAGCCACCACGCTCTGGCCACACTGGCCTCCCTTCCATTCTTTTTTTTTTTTTTTTTTTTTTTTTTTTTTTAGATGGGAGTCTCGCTCTTGTCGCTCAGGATGGAGTGCAAGGGCGAGATCTCGGCTAACCGCAACCTCCACCTCCCAGGTTCAAATGATTCTCCTGCCTCAGCCTCCTAAGTAGCTGGGATTACAGGCATCCCCCACCATGCCCAGCTAATTTTGTATTTTTAGTAGAGACGGAGTTTCTCCATGTGGGTCAGGCTGGTCTCAAACTCCCGGCCTCAGGTGATCCGCCTGTCTCAGCCTCCTAAAGTGTTGGGATTACGGGCGTGAGCCACCGTGCCCAGCCCATTCTTGAAGTCTTTTCCTACCCTGGTATCTTGGCACTTGATGTTTCTTCTCCTTTCTTCTTGTCGCTCCGTATATTACTTTATTTTCTTCATAGCATTTATAGCTATTTGAAATGTTTGAATTTATTTACATCTTGAGTGTCTGTCTCCATTGACCAATGTAAGCTTCACAAGATAATTTTACCATGCTCTCCACGGCACCCTTGTACCTAGAACAGCACCTGGCCAGTAGTAAGTGCTCAATAATTATCCACCGGATGAATGAATGAAGGAGACCTCAGAGATGATGGGGCGGAAAGGCATCATCAGAGAAGAAAGCTGGAGCAGTTTCACCTGCAATATGTTCAGCAGAAATGGCCCCGCTGAGCCTCACAGTCAGCCATGCGACAGCGCACCTCAGGTCTGGGACAGAGGAAGGACAGTCAATGCGTGCCCCCAGAGAGGGAACTATTTGGAAATTGGGAGAGTAAAGAAAGAAGAATAAAAATGGTGGGTTTTGTAGTGGTGGCTGCTATTTTTTAAGCCTACTCAGTGAGGGTTTTCTGCAGTGGCTCAACATAAGCAAACACTAGAACTAAAAAAAAAAATAGAGGAACTAGAAAACTGGAAAGAACTAAATGCTGCGCTGAAGTGAAATAAGTTCCCCAGAGTCTGATCTCATGTGTGTGGGCTCACATGACCCTTAGGGAGGCCTCCTCCAGAAGAAAACAGAAGGAAGAGGAGAAGGAGGAGGAGGAGGGAGGGGGAGGAAGAAGGAGGAGGGGGGGTGGGG
>NW_016107348.1:2153062-2179482 GCF_001604975.1 Cebus imitator | reverse complement strand
GGAAGGAAGAGGAGGGGGAGGAGGAGGAAGGGGAAGAGGAGGGGGAGGAGGAGAAGGGATGAGAGGGAGGAGGAGGGACAAGGAAGGAGGAGGAGGGACAAGGAAAGAGGAGGAGGAGAGGAGGAGGAGGGAGAAGAGGAGGAGTGGGGGAAGAAAAGGAGGAGGAAGAGATGGGAGAGGAAGGAAAGGGGAAGGGAAGGGGAAGAGGAGAAAACAGCAGCCACCAACAAGGCAGCCCAGTGACCATAAGGTAGGAGTGGCCCATTGACAGAAGTCCTTGACACTGACGGTCACACAGGGAAGTCTCTGCCTGGGTTCCTAGCATGCACTCTGGCTTCAGAGACACTAGTATAGACATGGTGAGAGGATGTAGGGTGGAAAGCAATCCAGCACCCGTGAAAACTCGAGTCCCTCCTTCCCAGCTCCTCCAGCCTAGTCTGAGCCCCTCCTGTTCTGTGAGCTGTGCTGGGCTGGGCTCCTTCTGCTGCAGACTGCGTCCCTGAGGATACTCAACGCCTCAGAAGACATGGGCCACATCTCTCTGGAGCACCCATTCTACTTGATTATTTGCTGGGAGGTATTGTTTTTATTAAACAAGGATTTTGTTTTGCCATAGATGCAAAATGTACATGACATTTTTTTTTTTTTTTAAGAGAGGGTCTTACTCTGTCACCCTGTGCAGTGGCACCATCACAGCTCACTGCAGCCTCAACTTCCGCACTCAGGTGATCCTCCAACATGTCTCCCAAGTAGCTGGGATTACAGGTGCCCACCACCATGCCCAGCTATTTTATTTATTTTTTTTTTTTGACGGAGTTTTACTCTGTTGCCCAGGCTGGAGTGCAATGGCGCTATCTTGGCTCACCGCAACCTCTGCCCCCCTGGTTCAAGTGATTCTCCTGTCTCAGCCTCCCGAGTAGCTGGAATTACAGGCGTGTGCCAACACACCCAGCTAAGTTTTTTGTATTTTTAGTAGAGACGGGGGTTCTTCATGTACATTTTTATATTTTTCTTTAGAGACGGGGTTTTGCCATGTTGCCCAGGCTGGTCTTGAATCCCTGGGCTCAAACGATCTTCCTGCCTCGGCCTCCCGAAGTGCTGGGATCACAGGTGTGAGTCACTGTGCCCAGTCAAAATGTACATGAATTTGTAAAGTAAGATGTGAGTTTTTCATAAATTTCACACCAGTAGTAGTTACTACAAATAGCCCCAGGGGCATTTACTCTCTCCTGTTTTTCAGTGGTATTAAGAAAAGCAGTGTAGTGATTAGGTCCACGGGCTCTGGGACTGCGCTGCCTGAGTTTGAATCCAGGCTCCGCTTGTTACTCCACCATTCTGTGCCTCAGTTTCTGCGTCTGTAAAGTCAGGGTGATGATAACAGCACTGACCTCATAGAACTAGCTGAGTTCATGCACGTAAGGTGTTTGCTCAGAACGGTGCCTGGCACATGGTGAGCACTAAGTGTCAGCTATTTTATGACTCTGGTAGACAGGCTGAGAAGCCTCAGAGCCCACAACAGCCAGTCCCATGCCACCCTGAGCTACCTTCTCTCCCCAACAAGAGTACTGTAGCACGGGGGGGCGGGGGGGGGGCGGGGATGATGGTCTGGCTCTTGGGTGTAACTGATGAGGAACGGGCACTAACTAGCAGCTGTCCCACAGACACGGCACCCCCTCCAGAGAGGTGGATGTGATGGAACCACATGGCTCTCATCTCAGGCCTCTACCACAAGCTGCTTCCCTTACCTGGAAGGCACTTCCCAGCTGTTCACCATCACTGTCTTCCCCTTTGCCACCAACTCCCATCTAGCCTCAGGACCAGAGCTGGGACTAAGGACACAAAATGTAAAGGGGCCCTCACTCCCAGGGTCATGCGGCAATCAGGACCCAGTTCAGCTGTCACTTTCTCCAGGATGCCTTCCCTGAATCCCATCCATCTAAGTCTTCCTGGTGTCCCTCACTGCACTCACTTCCAATCAAATGCCACTGTAACCCATCGCCTTGTCTGGCTGCCCTCCGTCCACGAGCTCCTGGGGGTCGGGCACACTTCCTCATTCTTGTTCTACCCGTAGAGCCTCACACTTGCCAAGACAGAGAAGGCACCCGATAAGTGTTAGGTGAATACATGTTGAATGGATCATTCTCCAGGGGATCCCAAAGCCTGGCAAAGGTAAAATAATATGTTCATCTCCCAGGTAGGGTAAGAGACTAGAAAAGGGGCCAAGGAAGGGAGAAGAGAAGGAGGGCAGCATGGAGGAGCGCTGGGAACTGGCTGATGGTAGAAATGCCCCTGACCTTAGGAAAAATACCCAAGAATGGGGGAGAGCACACCCTTCTCTCCCTTCCTGAAAAGACGGCATTCGGGAACTCACCCAATCATTCCTCCATTCATGCAACAGTCCTGTGCTGGGCACCAGCTGGCACCAGGCACGCTGCTGAGCAAGGAGACAGGGAAGGGAGTGCCCTGCTCCAGGCTCCTGGGAGAACTGGGGGCCCAGCTCTGTTCCTGCCTCTCTCCATGCTATGGGCCACAGGGGCTTAGGCCTCATGTGCCTGGTCATGGAGTCACGATGCTGCCAGCCTTCAGGCCACTGTGTGACAATCCTACTGTAGGAATTGTGCTTCTGGGGAGACGTGGTGAGATGTGATGAAAACGCACCACAAGACCAGGCACGGTAGCTCCCGTCTGTAATCCCAGCACTTTAGGAGGCTGAGGTGGGAGGATCACATGAGGCCAGGAGTTCAAGACCAGCCTGGTCAATGGGACGAAACCCTGTCTCTACTAAAAATACAAAAATTAACTGGGCATGGTAGCATGCGCCTGTAGTCCCAGCTACTCGGGAGGCTGAGGCAAGAAAATCACTTGAACCCAGGAAGCAGAGATTGAAGTGAGCCCAGACTGCACCACCGCACTCCAGCCTGGGCAGCAAAGCGAGATTCTGTCTCCGAAAAAAAAACATCAAGTTGGGGGGTTTTGGGCATCACTGATCCTCCTGTCCCTAGTCCCCTACCCCTTTTCCCTCCCTTTGGCAGTCCTGATAGGTCCCCAAATGGCAAAAAAAGAAAAAAAAAAAAATCCCTACACTGGAGAGCCTGCCTATAAACAGGAAAGGCCAGAAGAGGCAGGGAAGGAGCAAAGAATTTGCCTGAACTTGATCCCTAGGTGTGGCCCATAACTGCTGAGTGGCTGTCGGTCTGCCATCTAGCCTCTCTGTGCCCCAGTCCCAGTACTGCTGATTGAATGACATGACACATGTAAAGGCCTGGCACAGCCTGTAGTAGGCTTCAACAAATGCTGTCTTCCTTTGAATAATAAACTACTACAAGATATACATCATTTTATAAAACTTATTTTATGCTGTCGTGTCTCCTCCACTTAAAACACTATTTTCTAAGGCTGATCACTTGTCAAATAATGACTACACTTGCCAAGCATCCAAAACTCCACTTCTGGTCAGCACAGCCCCACGCAGTGTTCTGGGGACAGGGAGCATAAGTGAGGGGCAATACCTCCACCTGGGGCATCTAGAAATGCTAACAAAAGAGGTGGAGCTGGGGCTAGGTCGGAAGAGACAAATAGGAGATGGGGAGCTGAGCAGAGATGGATGAGAACAAGGGGGGCCAGAGAAAAAGAACAGCCTGAGCAAGCACGTGGCAGAGGAGAGGTGCGGCACACTTAGGAACCACAAACAGGTCACCTGCCTGGGGGACGGTAATGTGTGCGAAGATCGGATAGGAGATGCAGCACTGCAGACAATCAGGGTCCAGTCCAGAAGGGCCTTTCAGCGAACATAACGGGTTTGTACTTATCTTGACAGAGAGGCACCTGAAGCAGCAGTGTGGACGGGAGAGGGTGGGGAGGCTCTAGGCAGGGAGCCCAGTCTCCAGGCCACTGTGATGACCAGGCTGATACATGATTCAAGCCTGGATTGGGACAGTGGCCCAGGAGGGGAAGAGATGTTCAAGTGGGGAGAAAAAAAAAAAAAAAAAACAGACCTAGAGGCCAGGCATGGTGGCTCAGGCTTCTAATCCCAGCATTTTGGGAGGCCAAGGTGGGCGGATCACGAAGTCAGGAGCTCAAGACCAATCTGTCCAACATGGCGAAACCCTGTTTCTACTGAAAAATACAAAAATTCGTCAGGCGTGATGGCGCATGCCTGTTGTCCCAGCTGCTCAGAAGGCTGAGGCAGGAGAATCACTTGAACTTGGGAGGCGGAGGTTGCAGTGAGCCGAGATCGTGCCACTACGCTCCAGCCTGGGTAAAGAGTGAGACTTCATCTCAAAAAAAANAAAAAAAAAAAAAAAAAAAAGGAAAGAAAAGAAAAGAAAAACAGACCTAGAGAGTAGGAGTGAGAGAGAGGGAAGTAACTAGGAAAACATCCATATTCCAGGCAGCTGCACTGATCCCTATTCACTGAGACAAGGGAACCCTGGAGGAGTCATGAGTAGGGAACTTGGTTTTAGATTAAATGAATTTGAAATACTTAAAGGACACCTAGGTGGTGTCCCACAGAACTTGCCAGCAGGATGAGTTCAAACTTGAATCTGTGAGTATTCACTGTGTATTCTTAGGCCTCCACAGTTCTGTTTTCTTATCTGTAAAATGAGGCTACTACTTACTTCATAGAATTACTCTTATTTTTGAGACAGAGTCTCGCTCTGTCACCTAGGCTGGAGTGCCGTGGCGCAATCTCAGGTCACTGCAATCACTGCCTCTCAGGTTCAAGTGATTCTTGTGCCTCAGCCTCCTGAGTAGCTGGAATTCCAGGCACGTGCCACCACGCCCGGCTAATTTTTCTATTTTTGGTAGAGGTGGGGTTTCACCACGTTGGCCAGGCTGGTCTCGAACTCCTGATCTCAAGTGATCTGCCTGCCTTGGCCTCCCAAAGTGCTGAGATTACAGGAGTGAGCCACCTACTTCACAGAATTATTGAGAGAATGTGGGCTAAAGAAGACAGCCATGAAAAAGCACCAAGCCTCTTAGCTGGCACATGGCAGGAACTCCATGAATATCGGTTGAATCTGAAGGTGACTGTGATCATGGATATTTCTGTGTTAAAGTGCCATCACCACCAGGGTGTGGGCAGCTTGGTGCTTTTCATCACAGGCTCCTGGGGTGGTTCCAGTTAGGTGGAGAGGACTGTGGTCAGAGCTGCTGCGTGGCCAGCTGCTGAGAGGGGAGTTCTTCATGTCCACCTCCTCAGCTCCCACCCCAGCGACATGCCTTACTTCTTCCAGACCCCCTGCAGCCACCCTGTCTAACAGGATTCCAAAGACTAGGAGAACCTCCCCAGCCTGACTCAGGCAAACTGAATGGCCTGCCTCGGACAAGCAGGGGCCCTGAGGCAAGTCTTGCTCTGGGAAGATAAACAGGTTTTTATTACCTCCACCTTAAGACAAAGCCTCAACCTCTGGCTGCTGTGAGACACTCATTCCCAGGAAGAAAAATGATCTCTAATTGCAGTAGTGCATGTGACACCTCCCTGGTAGACTGCAAGCTCCCTGAGGGCAGGAACTGGGTCCCACAGGCTCTCATCCTCCTGGCCCCTAGCACCTGCCTATCTGAGTACAGGGTCAAGGAAGGTTTGTTAAGTTTTAATGCATGCGCGTTTGGTTTCTGCTTCTGAGCTAGGGTCTCTTGCCAGGTAAGCAGAGTTAGATGCACTCCTCGAACTCAATGGAAAATGTCATGCTGGGTCTAGGTTAACAGGATCCAGGACCAACAGTCCCCACTGCTTCCTTCTCCTCCTTCCCGCCTCCACACTTGGCCGAACCTAGGACACAGAGACTAAGTGTCTTGGGACTAGATTCCCAAGTCATGCCTAAAACAAGGCATTAGGTCCTTTAATAGATATGATTTGGTTCACTAACCCCCAAGTCACATTCCTTTCATCAACAAATCAAGGCAACTCCAAGCGCTTTCTCCTCCCCTGTGGGCTCACACACTGGTCCACGGAGCTCTGGAGTGGAGCAGAAGACACTAGGGCCTCTTCCCTAACATACCCACAGGCACTTGCCACTAAAAACAAGCCAACTCGGCCACGTGCGGTGGCTCACACCTGTAATCCCAGCACTTTGGGAGGCCAAGGTGGGCAGATCACCTGAGGTCAGGAGTTCAAGGCCAGCCTGACCAACATGGTGAAACCCCGTCTCTACTAAAAATACAAAATTAGCCAGGCATGGTGGCTCATGCCTGTAATCCCAGCTACTCAGGAGGCTGAGGCAGGAGAACTGCTTGAACCCGGGAGGTGGAGGTTGCAGTGAGCCAAGAGCAAACCATTGCACTCCAACCTGGGCAATAAGAGCGAAATTCTGTCTCAAAAAAAAAAAAAAAAAAAAACCCAACTAACACAAGCCCACCTTTCTGCTCTCTGTGTCTTCTCTCCTTCTGGGTCACCTCTTAGGCTTCTCTGGCCAGCACAAGGTGGACACCTGTAAGCTGCTTCTCATCCCAGCCAGCTAAGCAACAGCACACAGTAACCAGCCCCATGCCCTGAAAAACAGTCACGGGATTCAGCAAAAGACTTGCTCCAGGACCAGTCTCTCCTCCCCACGTTCCCCGGGCCGGCTGGGTCCCTCGCTCAGTTGCCAGATAGACTGCCTTTTGCATGTGGACCAGCCTCTGACGCTCCCAGGTAAGTGGTCAGTCATCCAAGGCTTCCACTTGGAGAACAATCAATTTAGACTTCAGAGATTTGGGAGACCTAGAGAGATTTTCCTAAATGAGATCCTCCACTTCCAGCACAGACTCCCAGTTGCCTAGCAACTGTAGGAAGAGCTCTGGGAAATCCGGAGCTTACTCCAAAGCCCCCTGTGCTGTGATGAGCTCCGTGTGGCCCACCTAGGGAGGAAGGCACTGCAGCTGATAATTATCAGGAGTAACAGCCGTAATCCCAGACCTGTTATTACTGTGTTTACGGAGGAGCAATTACTGCAGAAGCTCACACCACTGGCCTTTCCCAGGCCCTCACCCTTCCCGCCCTGTGCTGACTAAGGGAGCAGAAATAGCCTCCAGCCTTTCCCAGGACTAGAAGCTACAGGCTCACAGAGCCCTGGGGTGCTCTGATACCGGTTCTGGCACTTAAGCGGCTCTCCAAAGCTGTGAGTGGCCCTTCAGGAGGAAGGACGGGAGTGAGGCTCAGGGCATACACCCTTGGCCTGGCTAAGGGTAGGGGCATCCAGTGGCAGGAGAACCAGAGATGGTGCCTGGGGAGGCAGGGGTGCTGGTCTTCTAAGGGCATGCTGGGTTTTTTCTCTTTCCTTCCTGAGGCCAGTGGCCTGTTCACTGCCCTTCCTTCTGAGTGGCTCTCTCAAGGGCAGGCTAAGGACGAGGCACAGATGTAGAGTTGAAAGGTTAAGCCCCCTAGCCTCCATGCCTTCTAATCTCCAGAAGGGGACAGCTGGAATTCAAATATCCTAGGAGAGAGTTGGGATAGGAGTCTATGAAGCCAGCCCACTGGCTTCTGTCTCCTGGGAGCTCTCTGGTTTATGAGCAGCTGCCAACCCGAGCTTCATGGGTGAAAAAAAGCACTCAGACTTTCAACAAATTCTCTGTCTGAGAATGACATGTCCCTTTCCAGCCTTCCAGCTCTGCCTTCTGTCTCCATCCCCCAGGTCCTGCATCTTGATCTAGCAACAATATTCTGATGCATACCATCTCTTTGCTTTGCCTTCTCTCCCTCCATGACACAAAGGCCAGAGTATGATAGCCTGCCTAGAAATCAAGGCCATGAGGACTAATTTAATTAAAGTCATAGACTTCCAGGCTGTTAAATCTTAGTGTGATATTAGACATGATCTAATCCAGCATCCCCATTTTATAGATGAGGAAACTAAGGCCCAAAGAGAAAAGGCAGTTGATGTGCAATCACACTGCTGATTAGTGGCAAAACTGAAATCAGAGCTCAAACATCCTCTCCTTGCCCAACTGTTCTTTCCAACACATGAACCTGCCCCTTGATTCTGCTTGCCCTTTAGGTTCACAACACAGAAGCAGATTTTAAAAAAATCGGTGAGGCATGGTGGCTCACACCTGTAATCCCAGCAGTTTGGGAGGCTGAGGTGGGCATATCTCTTGAGCCCAGGACTTCAAGACCAGCCTAGCCAACATGTCAAAACCCCATCTCTATACCAAAAAAATTAGCTGGGTGTGGTGGCATGCACCCTAGCTACATGCGCTGAGGTGGGAGGATCACTTGAGCTCCGGAGGTAAAGCTAAGTGCAGTAGGCCTGGGCAACATGGAGAAACCTTATCTCTACAAAAAATACAAAAATGTCGGTGAGAAGTGCCCAGCTCAGCATTTCTGGATGCCTCTTTTGTGTCAGTGGGTGGGACCCTCTGGCACCTGTTGCAAGCTGTAAGGTGTTCACCAGGAAGCCTGGCTTGTTGGAGCAGTTACCCCCTGCCGGCCTTGGCCTCTCTGCCCTGGACAAAGTATTCTTTGCTCAGATTCTTCCAAACATTATGAGAAAGCAGAGGTCCTCACATTTTAGAGTATCAGAATCACCTGGAGGGCTTGATGGGCACATATTGCTGAGCCCTAGTCTGAAAGTTTCTGACTCAGTAGGTCTGGGATGGGCCTGTAATTTGTATTTCAAGTCCCCAAGAGATACTGATGCTGCTGGTCCAGGAACCACACCTTGAGAACCACAGTGGTAAAGGACACAATTCATACACTCTGTGGACTGTGGGCCTGGAGGATGGGAGGATCAGACAGCTGGAAAGGAGGGTTGGGGCTGGGAATGAATGTGACCAAATTTGGCCAGCTAGCTACAGCAGCTCCTCCTGGCTTTCTCCGTGTACTCTGGTGTCCTCTCATATCCCACAGACGCACACGCTGGGTGAACTGGCATGTCTCCATGATCCAAGTCTGAGCTGGCGGGGATGTGAGTGTGCCCTGCAATGGAAGGGCGGCCTCTCCATGGTCAGTTCCCACATTGTGCCCTGAGCTGCCGGCATAGGCTTCAACCCTGAACTGGAAAGCAGGCTCATAATCATCTTATTTATTTTTATTAATCTTTCTTAAATGTATGTATAGCTCACATTTATTTCAGTATTTAATATTAGAAATGTTATGAGTCTTTATTAAGAAGTTTGATGATAGCCAGGCAGAGTGGCTCATGCCTGTAATCCCAGCACTTTGGGAGGCCAAGGCAGGTGGATCCGTTGAGCCCCAGAGTTCGAGACCAGCCTGGGCAACATGGTGAAATTCATCTCTACAAAACATACCCCAAAATTTAGCTAGTCAGGGTGGCATGCACCTGTGGTCCCAGCTACTTGGGAGGCTGAGGTAGGAGGATCACCTGAGCCCAGGAGATAGAGGCTGCAGTGAGGAACGATCATGCCACTGCACTCCAGCCTGGAAGACAGAATGAGACCCTGTCTCGAAAAAATAAAAAATAAAAAAAAATTTTGTGATATTTTTGTGTCCAGGAATATTCCATAGGAACTTAACTCTTGTTTATATCAATTAGTCTGTGGTAAACCTGATTTTAATACATCATTTCGCTTAAAGTTGCAATTTCCAAGAACCCATCGACCATGTTAGCTGAAGACTTCCTGCACACTGAATGTCTGCATGTGCAAGCGATATACACGCGTGACTATTTCGATGCTCATCCCTGGATGAATGCAGCAACTGGGGAATTGGGCGCCTACAGATGATTGCTCCTGGCAATTTAGGCCACGATTCTCTCACTGCCTGCCTCCCCTTCAGTTTTCACTCTCTCCCCACCCATCTCAGCCTCTTCCCTCCAGAGAAAGTTCCCAGCTCTTTGGCTTGCTCTGCTTGTGCCTGCACAGCTACTAGGGGGCAGGGAAGGGAGATGGGGGGTGGGGGACTGCTGTTGCTAGAGATGCCCGGAGGGTGGGCACATAAGGAGCTCAGGGACTCACCAGCCAGGTGGGAGCAGGCCTCAGGCTACCACCAGAAGGAAGGAGCAGGGCAGGGACAGGGAGGTGGAGGGGCTGTGGACACAAAGGCACAGCCCCAGCCGTGGCTGTCATCTGCTGACAATTGCCTCTCTCCCGCCTGGGCTCCTTCAGAGGGCCCAGCCAAAGCCAGATGTCTGCCAGATTTCCAAGAGGGCAGGAATTCAGTCCCTCGGGAGGTGCAGGAGGGTGGCTCTGGAAGACAGGCACCTCTGTAGAGGGGGAGGCACCCAACCTTTCACCCTCACATCAACCTCCCCTTCCCGTGGTTGTCTTAGGGTGGTGGAAGCTGCAGAGAGAAAGAGAATCCCTCTGCAAATCAGCAAGCATGACTGTCCCCAGCTGGCTGCTGAGGCTGCCAGCGAGGGCGGGAAGCAGAGGTCTCACCGCTCAAAGTTAAACGCCAAGAAAGCTGACCTAGCCCTTCTGAGTCATTTCCCAAGGAGCTTCCCAAGGGCCAATGGGCTTAATGTGCCTAGAACCAGCCTTACCTGTAGGCTTAAGAGGCATATCACATATAAATAAAGGGGGAGCCACGCAGCTCCCCTGCCCACAAATCCCCCTCTCATCTCCCATAGGAAGGCCAGAAATTGTACTCTCGCTTTTCATGGCTATGGGCTGTAGGCTACTTTGGACATGGAGTACATGAAGATTTTTCTCTGCAGCAAAAAGATGCCATCTGGGAAAGGCCATGAGGTTGACAGGAAAGAAGCAGGGGACAGAAAGAGAACTTGAGAAGTCACCACCCTCTCCCCTCCCCCATTGAAAACATTTCCTACCAGCACGCTGGAGGAGCATCTGAAACACGCCGTCCTCAGCTGTGAGCAACATGTTTGGCCTCCTCCCTGCCTCCACATCCTCCACACCCTTGCTTCTTCCCGCCTCCCACCTGTCAGGCATGTTGCAAGACTCCATTGACCAATGTTTACAGAATGCTCCGAAGAGAATGATCCAGTTGCCAAACCCCTGAGTCATCTGGCCCAGTCACCCTTTGCTCCTCTGGCTTGGCTTTCCCACCAGAGCAGAGATCGTGCTCAGCAGCATTGTTCACAAGGCCTCACGAGCCAGGAGGCCAAGCAGGCTTCCCAGACCTGCCTTTTTATAGCAACGGGCGGGAAGAGAAGAAAGAAACCTTTAGTGAGTGCCTGCTACGTGCAAGGACTGAATCGGACACCCTCACATATACTGAATTATCAAATAATACAAAAAAGGCCAGGCGTAGTGGCTCACGCCTGTAATCCAAGCACTTTGGAGGCCAAGGTAAGCAGATCACCTGAGATCAGGAGTTCACGACCAGCCTGACCAACATGGTGAAACCCCATCTTAAAAAAATATATATATACAAAAAAGCTTGTGTGGTAGGCAATATGATATTCATTTTTCAGCTAAGGAAACAGAAGCAGAGAGGTTAAATGGTTTTACCCAAAAATAGAACTAGTTAGTAGCAGAGCCAGGAGTGGAACCTGATTGTCGTCACCTGAGTTCCCCCCAAAAGCAGAGCCTGAGACAAAGGAGTATGTGCAAGTAGTGCATTTGGGAATATAATCCCAGGACCGAGAAACAGGGAAGGAGAGAGTCAATACAGAGATTCACTGTGACGAAGCTGTCTATGGCTAAGGGTCAGCTGGTAACTAACCCTGCACGACCATCTGAGGAAACTTTGAAATGCATGTTAAGATGATCCACCAGGGGAAGAATGAGGGGAAGCACTCAGCCATTGGCTCTGGTTGCCCTTTGGTCAAGATTTGCCCACAAGGTATGAACTCTTCCGTACTTCTGAGACGTACATGCACAAAGCTGGGAATCCTACACAGAACTGACCACAGGAGCAGAGGCTGGAAGATTTCAGACAGAAGACATAAGTGGTGCATAAGGGCTGTGCACTAGACACAGGTCCCACCACAACTCCCATCCCCATATCATCCAAAGTATGCTGAGGAACTTACGCCAGGTCACTGTGGCACTCAGGGGAGGAGCCAAATGTGAGCACAGCTCATGACTTCCATGCATTCATTCAACAAATATTTATTGCTGGCCCACTATGTGCTAGACATTGGCGTTTGGCAGTGAATGAAGCAGGCAAGATCTTTGCTCTCATGGAGCTTAAATTTTAGTGGGGGTGGGAAGGACATGGAAAATTGGACAATTGGCAACTAAACAAATAAGTATGATTCGGAATCAGAAACAGTGCTAAGCACTGGGAAGAAATTTCCAGAAGAAACTGTTTGTTTCTTAGGAAGACAAAGGAACTTGGCAGGGCACAGTAGCTCACACCTGTTATTCCAACACTCTGGGAGGCCAAAGTGGGTGAACGCCATGAGGTCCGAGACTAGCTTGACCAACATGGTGAAAACCCGTCTCTACTAAAAATATAAAAATCTGCTGGGCATGGTGGCACATGCCTGTAATCCCAGCTGCTTGGGAGGCTGAGGCAGGAGAATTGCTTTAGGAGGCAGAGGTTGCAGTGAACTGAGATTGCACCACTGCGCTCCAGCCCGGGCAACAAGAGCAAAACTCCATCAAATAAAAGGAAGACAAAGGAGCAAATGATCACAATCGAATATAGTAACTGCTGTGACTGGGCTGACTGGGAGGAGGACAGAGAATAAACCTCTTACCCCAGACTGGGGAGACACAGGGCATCGGGAAAGGAACTCTAGAAAAGATGAGCCGCAAGCTCTTTCAAAGGCCTCCCAGGAAGAGCCAGGCATCTCTGGATTCCCAGGGAGAGGGAACAGCATGGGCAAAGACAGAGGAATGACAGTAGCCCATCCTCGGGAAACTACACACACTTCCATGTGTTTGGACTAGAAGGTGTCACGCATGTGGGATGGTGTCAAAAGATGAGGCAGGAAACGCAGGTAGGAAATGGTCCACAAAGACTAGACTGTCTAGTGCTGGAGGATTTGAATTTAATCTTGAAAGTGAAGGTGAGCCTCTTTTCACCCTCTAAGCTCAATTAGCTCTTGAACATGTCAGCTAAGGATGAAGATAAAACCAAACTGTCCAATCCAGAGGTTGGCAGGTGGAGATGGGAAACGCAGGGAGCCTCATGGGAAAGGCCCAGTGGCCTTGGAGTATCTGAAAATGGCCAGCTCTGAGTTTCTGGGGTTACACATTCATCACTCAGCTCTCAGAACTTGACGCACAGCAGCATGAGGGCTCCCTCTTGGTCACTCTGACTTAAAACAGTTCCTCTGGGGCTGGAGGCCATCCTATGACCCTTCTCTTTCAGCTTCCAGCTCAGCCCCTCCGCTCCACAGCCTTGCCCTTTGCAGGGAAAACTCCCAGGTGCCTGGCATTGAGGATCCCGGGTTCAGGCCAGGTGCCTCTGGCCCTCGTTTGGCTTGCGTATAATACCTGCCAGGGCTTTCTAGCAGAGCCCCACCAGTGAGAGCTAACACCAGAAAAGCAACTGGCATCTGGCTGCCTCCCTCGCAGAGGGCTGTCACATCCATCATCTGGGCAGCAGAAGGGCTCCCTGCAGCTCACAACCACATCCCACAATTCCCCTGCAGAGCCCTTGTCAAATGAAGCCCCTGGCTTCTGTTCATTCTTCAAAGCAAAGAACCCTGAGGAGATCTGAATGCAGACAGGAGCAAAACTCCCAGAAGCAGCCCTCCTATTCTCATGTTCAAAGTAGAATAAAATCTCACTCCAGCGTCCATCTACCTTACAGAGATTCTCAGATGTCCCAGGCCACAGTGTCAGGTCCACCGGCCCTATGGTTTAGAGATGGCTGAGCACCTCTATCCTGCAGCCAGGACCTGGGGGCAGCTTCGGAGTCCTTTGGCTCACCAGGGAGGAAGGGCAGACAGCAAACAAGGCTTCTAACCCTAACCCACGTGTTCTTTATCTTTTCTCCCTGGACCTGTCCCCATCCCCATCATTCCCTGGTCTCAGATCCCATTCCTTCAGGCTGGTGGGCCTTTTCTGTGCCTGCTGCTCTGTTCCTTACAGCACACAATCATTTAGGGTGCAGCAGCAGCATTTGCATTTCAATGGATACCCAAGATCATGCGTCAAAACTAGACCAATGTCCCCAAAGAAACTACAGGCTGGCAGGAGACATGGTTACGGGCATGTGAGTACCTGGCCCTCCTCCTGAGACCCTTCATATCACACCCACGTCCTTCCCAAGTTACAAAAAATGATCCCCTGAAGGATATTCTGGGCATAAGATTCTGACAGTGTCCACAGCTGTGGTAGAGGAGGTTATTCCAGGACACACACACACATAAATCAGCAAAGCAGAGGTTTCTATCCCTGAAGATGCTAAGGAGTCTAATTAAACTGATTCCTGAGTTGCTCCCCTGAACAACTGAGCCAATCAGAATCCTTGAGAGGGTCACATTCATTTCCCCAGACTTTCACCATCCTGCAGTGGTCACCTCTACCTCCTCCTCACAGCTGTCTCTGGCTTACAAATCCTGAGAGTCCCTACAGATACCTGGACTCTTCCCAGGGGGCTGCTGATGGGGATGGGGGTGCTGAGCACTGGCCAGGGAAGGAGTTCTTGGGGTTCAGCAGGATTCCTCTCCTACTCCAAAGATGGTAAAAGAGAGATGGCCCCCAGGGCCAATTCCAGGCTACCCAAGTGTGTGCATCTTACCATTCTGTACAGCAGCTATGGCAAGCTCCCACGCGCTCCACCCCTAGGCGCCTGGTAGATCTGTCTTCATGAGTCCAAGCTCTCAAACTGACACGTCTCATCTTTAAAAGGACCAAGAGAGATTAAACCTCCTGGTCTCTTCCTGGATCTCAGTGACAGATTTTTCTGATTCACCTCATTACCTCCTCCTACAGGGGCCCATTCAGTTCCACCTCATTTTCCTCCCGGTTCTCAGGCCTGCCCCACCCTGGCACATCCTGACAGGAGGCACTCTATCCTCACTCAGCATTCACCCTTGCAGACACGACCCCACACACTCTGCCTTTCTCTCTGGATTAACAGGGTTTCTCTTTTCTGCCCTTGTTCTACAGATCAAAGTCCCTGGAAATCTTTGAAACCAGCATCTCAGGAAGACACAAGTCACAGGGCACTCGTGTAAGGGAATGCTGTCTGGTTTTGATTGGGTGGTAATGTGGGGCAGGGCCACTCATTGCGGCCTGGAACCCTTCCTGCTTCACTGTATTCCAAAGATCTTAAATCCCATTGTTCATACATCTGAATCTCCTCAGGTGTCTGGCAAAGCTGCAGTACAAAGTACACACTCAATAAATATTTGATGACTGGAATCCCTAGCAAAGCTCAAGCTATCCATCGTACCCTGCCTAGGATCATTAGTATATTTCAAAATTGCAGAATCTTCAAGTCAGAAGGGACCATGTGGGCCATCAGTTCATCCCTACCCAGCACAAGACACATGCCACAGAATTTCTGACAGGCAAACTTCCAGCCTAGGCTCCTCAACCATCTCCACAACTAGGAATGCCTAAGGAGGCCCAGCTCCCCCTCATAATAGAGACCTCTGTTTATGGGAAAATCCTGTCTGCTATTTAGGAGAAATCTGCTCTCCCCACCTCTGCATCCCACACCCGCTCCACACAATGACCACAGAACTGTTCACAGGGCTTGTGTTTTCTGGGAGTGTATAAGCCCCCTGAGGTACCACAAACTCAGTGCCCTAAGTGCCCAGGCAAGCTGGCTTGCAGGTTGGTTTGCTGATTGAAGAAGATAGCAAATTCCCTCCAGAGCAGTATCTTCCCTCTCTGGGGAAGTGAGCCAGTAGGAAAGGAAACCAGGCCCCACAGCCCTGCTCATACTTGTCTCAACTCCAACAGCCAGGTGTCCACCCTTTCGTATCTTCCTCTGCCACCAAGACAGCAACTTAAAACAGAAAACAAAAGAAAGTCTCCTAGAGTTGCTGAGCCCTCTTCCTGACCCCCACCCCATCCCACCCCATGGCACTGTTGATAACACTCACCCCAGAGCACAAGGATGAGCTTCCCCAGGCTGAGAGAAACAAAACCCCACTCTCCCTGGCCTCTGCTCAGTGTTCAGGACAGTTAACTACAGGTATTGATCGACTTACGACCTACGCAACTTACGACCATTCGACTTTACGACCACAATCGCTAGCCACGACTGCTCCGCGTCTGGCAGCGCAAACGTTGCCCAGCTGGGCATACGACGGTGCGGACCAGCTTCTGGCAGCACTACCATCTCCATGTGCACCATTTCAACTGTACATATAGCCTACACAACTTACGACCAAATCGTGTTACGACCGGTCTGCCGGTCCCAATGGTGGTCGTAAGTCGAGCACTAGCTGTAATCCAGAAGGCTGGATGACCTTGCGTGAAACCTAATGTGGGTTTCAGGCAAGGTCTTCCAAAGCACAGATCATTTATTTTTTCCTTCTAGGGCTTTCAAGGAACAAGATACTGCCAATGGAGCTGAAACCTGGCTGGCGGTTTTCTAGGCATTCGGGTATTAAGTGAATCCAGATGCAAAAATACACTATGCAAAAGAACAGTCACACCACAAACTTCTTTTCGTCTGTAACTAAGCACCTCTGGCACGGGCTCACAGGCCTAGAATGGACAAAAGCACTTCCTTGCCTGTGTTCCTGGGACCTGCATTTGGCACTGGGCCTAGGCTAGAAAAAAGGTGGGGAAATATTGGAGAGCAGTATGGATGAGTATTGACAGTTTTCAAGAGCTCCCACTTCATCTCAACCCTCATCATCACCCCTACTTGGTTCCTTTCACCCAGTAACTTTAAAACTCAGGCTTTAAGGGAATAAAGCCCTATGTAAATGTGAAGTATTACAGAATATAAGAGCAGATTCACATGTAGAAGGTCCTCAGGAAATGCTAGATACATTTTCCTTTTCCTTACCTGAGGCATGATTCTACCCTGGAGGTTTTTTCCCCCCTGGAGAAAAGGGAAGATAAAAGCTGACTCTTGGACAGAAAAGAAACAGAAGGAGATGGATGCATTGAAAATGTACGTGCTTACAATTTGCAGCATACATTAAACTCCTGCCCACCTCTCTTGGGTATGTCCACCAAAACCTCAGCCCCTCCGGGCTCTGGCAGGGAGTCCCAGCTGGGGTTCTAGACATGGCAGCAGAGCCTTGGTGAGACGGCCTTGGGCTTGACTTTTCAGAGCTAAAAAGGAAAGAAGTTCAAACAATGAAAAGCCCTCCCACCAGATTCCACCTTCTGTTGGCCACTTCCTTCCTTCCCTCCTTTTTCCTTCCCTTCCTGCGGGAGCTACTCTGCCCCACCTTCCTTCCTGGAGAGGAGGACCTACCCTTTCCTCTCTAGAGCTGGTGCCAAAGGGATGAACAATGTAATTGCTGGGGGGCGGGTAGGGGTGAAGGGAGTCAAGAAGTGGGAAGAGGTAGAGGGTGTCTGAGACAAACCAAATAGTAACCAAGCAGAGATAGAGTGAGAGAGACGTTTAGTCCTCAAGGTGCATCTCAGGGGTCTTTGGCTAGTTCCCAGAAGCTTCCTTCATTTAAGTTTCCAAGCAGAGACTGCTAATGGCGGCAACAGCAGCAGAACCCCCAGAGCCTCATCCAGGCGCCCAGATAGTTCGACCTCAACGTGACAAAATAAAGGGTGGCGTCAGTGAGGGACAAGGGGGACTCAATCTAGGTAGCCATTTGCAATCTCCCTTCTGCTGTCCCACAGCCCAGAGAGAAAAGAAGTGCAAAGGAGACGGGAAAGAGGCAGAGACATCAAGAGAGTTTCTGGAAGAGTCCTGAAAAGGGCGAGAACAGAAGGAAGGTGCTGACAGGAAGGGGAGAGGACAATACAAAAGGTAACGAGGAGAGTCACCTTTCCATCAGATGTATTGTAAAGCTACCAAGGGAGACCAGAGAGTGGGGGAAGGGGAAGGTCAAATGGAGGCGTTCGTGAAGGCAGAGCTTTGGAGAGGCCAAACGAGAGACAGCGAGCAAAAAAAAAAAGACGCTCCAGGAGGCAGCAGAGGGGGCTGGAACGACGTGAGAAATAGAGAAGAGGGAAGAAATCAAAGGGTTCATCGAGGGAAGGAGGGCGCCTAGGAAACGCGCCCGGGAGGGCCCCGCTTTGTCTGGCGTGGGCGGCGGCGGGGACAGCACGTGCAGCCGGGAGCGCCCTGGGCGGCCAGGTTCCCCGCCGAGGAGCGCCGAGAGGAGGCACGACGCGCAGGGGCGGCCTGGCCCTCCGACCAGCGGGACCTCTCGCCCGCGAGCCCCGCGTCGCAGAAGGGGCGCATTGTGACGTCCCAGGCCGTAGCAGATTGCCGCTGTCCTGCAATACCCTCGCACCCTGGCACCGCGCCACTGGCACGGCTCGGGGGCTGGAAATAACTGCGCCGTTCCCATGGCGACGAGGCAGCGCCTCCCGCCCCCGGCCCTCCCCGCCCCGCCCCGTCCCGCCCGCTGCGCTCCGCCCGCCGGCCCCCGCCGCGGCCGCCCTCACCCGACGGAGCTCCCCCGGTCACCCTGGCAACGGCGGCCGCGGCGCGCGGGAGGTGACTCGGAAAGCGGCGGGCCCCGCCCCCGCCCGCAGCGCTGCGCGCCGAGCCCCCGCCCCGGCGGCTTTCGGGCAGGACCGCGCTGGGGCAGCCGCGGGCGCCGGCGCAGGAAGCCTCCCCTCCCCCTCGGCCCGCCGGGCCCGGAAAGGCGGGAGCTGGGAGGAAGCTTCGCGGCTGCCGAGGCTGCAGGAGCGGACGCGCGCGCCCCATTTTCTCCGCGGAGCCGCCCCCAGCCCGCCTGACCTCCGCGCCCCTTTAAATCTTCCGCTGGTCTCCCCACCCTTCCTCCTGGGATGGGAGGAGACCTTGGCTGAGGGTGCCCGGCCTGCGCGGCCAGATGAAAGGGGACCGGGAAAATGAAGCCCGCTCCTGCTGGTGGGTTGGGGGGGGCGGGAGGAATCCAGAGCTCTGGGCGCTGGCGGCGCTGGGCTGGAGGGAAGCGGCTAGCTAGGCATCCCGTGAACAAAGGGGCCTGCTTCAGCCTGCTAGGGCGATCGCCCCCCTGAGGGAAGGGTTTCCACCTTGCACGGCACTCGCGCATGTTATTTGTTGGTTGTGCTGAGGAGGGTGTATTGCAGATCCCAAAAAGAGCCTCTCGGCCTCCCGGGGTGTCTGGGTCAGAATTGAGACGTTCTGGGCGGGGCGGTGTGGGGACGGAAGTGGGAAGTCGGAAGGAGAGGGGCCGACCTGAGTTAGCTGGGTTCACACCGTCCCCCTTCAAGGAGTGGAGCCTACACCTGACTTGTTTAGAATGTGAGCGTCTGCAGGGCAGAGGCACTGGCACGTAGGAAGTTCTAAAACTGATGCAAGTAAAACCAGAGAGTGCCTCCTTCCGTTGTCCTGGGTGGGCAGAGCATCCCAAAGAAACACACAAAGTATGTAGGGTCCCGGCCGGGCGCGGTGGCTCACGCCTGTAATCCCAGTACTTTGGGAGGCCAAGGTGGGCAGATCACCTGAGGTCGAGAGTTCGAGACCAGTTTGACCAACATAGCGAAACCTTGTCTCTAATAGAAATACAAAATGAGCGGGGCATGGTAGCACATGCCTGTAGTCCCAGCTATTCGGGAGGCTGAGGCAGGAGAATCGTTTGAACCGGGGAGGCGGAGGTTGCAGAGAGCCGAGATCGCACCGTTGCACTCCAGCCTGGGCAACAAGAGCGAAACTGAGAAAGGAGGTAGGAAGGAAGGGGAAAAGAAAGAAAGGAGGGTCCTTTGAAAATGGGACCCAAATCAAACAAATGAAATATTAATACTTTGCATTTGTAAGTCCTTTCCTCTAAGAATGCTGTCTCATTCCATATATATTTTCTACTCCATAAAATTCTAGCGCACAAAGAAAGGATCATATGGAAGCACATAGAACAAGTAAAGAAGGTTAGCTGTCGTCACAGCGGAGGAACTAGAGTTTAGACTTCACCAGCTCTTAGAGCCCTGTTTTCTTTGAAGTGGTTACAGCCAAGTACTTTGGTGTGGCCAAGAGTTTGGAGGCATACGGTTAGAGGACCAGCAAGAAAGACTTGGGCTGGGCCACTAGAGCCTTGCTTTTCTCATCTGTGAGATGATAGTTGTAAAAGTGAGGTTAGACAATGTATGAAATATTCTTCGTAAGCCATAGATATGTCATACAAATGCTTTAGTTATTGAAACATCTATAAATTGGTATATAAGCCATGATTAATATACTGTAGTTGCAATAGGAGTTGGAGGGTACTCCAGATCTGCAAGCTGTGGGAGGTGGG
The DNA here is from genome assembly GCF_001604975.1 of Cebus imitator. NCBI lineage: Eukaryota > Metazoa > Chordata > Mammalia > Primates > Cebidae > Cebus > Cebus imitator. Next base: position 2,159,341 of record NW_016107348.1, on the reverse strand, counting down.
GACAGGACTCAAGGGCTACATGCCAACGAACCTCCTTTAGTATTGCTGTGGAATGAATCTGCTTCCCCAAAATTCATATGTGCGGAAGCTCTAACCCCTAATGTGGCTATATCTGGAAATAGGGTCGTTAGGAGCTCTCTGTCTCTTCTGCCATGTGAGGGCACAGCAAGAAGGTGGCCATCTGCAAGCCAGAAACAAAGCCCTGAACAGAACCTGACCATGCTGGCACCCTGATCTCAGACTTCCATGCTCCGGATCTGTGAGAAATACATTTTTTTGTTGCCTCAGCTACTCTGTGGTATCATGTTATGGCAGCCAGAGCAGACTAAGGCAAATATGTCTTTGCTTGGAGCTAAGCGCCCCTCCTACCACCTCCACCACCTGGCGTTTTGTTCAGCTCTTCCACAGTTGTCTCGTTTTTAATTTGTAACCGTGTAAGTTGGAATTGGCAAGATTTATTTTAAAATGAAGAAGCTAAGACACAAAAAGATGAAAAGGCCTGCTGAAAGTCACACAGATCGTGAATGACTGAACCAGGACTTGAGTCTCCCCAGACAACATCTAGTCCCCAGCACCTGCCAGGTTCTGGGCTAGATAAGAGGGATAGGAAGATGACTGTGATTTAGAGGTGGGGAGGGCACCGTCTGGTTGAGAAAGGAAATGCAAACAAATCATTACATCCAGGAGAAAAGTCTGCCCAGGATTCATTGGCCCAGCAGGTAGATGGGGAGGGCAGTCCCGGCAGGGGACGTCGACTGGGAAAACGTGGCTTTGGAGCAGCCACAAGTGCTGCTGAGGATAGGCTACAGTGCAGGGAAGGAAGGGGCAGGGATGTCCCAGATGCCATCGGAGACAGCTCTGCTTCCACTTGCTCAAGGACTCTGATGGCCTCCCTAGGGGCCTGGCCAAAGGGGAGACCTGAACTTAGAGATCAAGGGTAAGAATCCTGAAAGACCTAATGTCCCTAAGGAAAAGCAATAGTAAACTCTTCCATTAGTTTTGTGTTGACCCTTCTTTAGAAAATTATCTTTGTTTTTTGACATAGGGTCTCCTAAGGGTTAGTTTATTACAGCCCTAACCATTTGTAAGTAAGTGATAATAATGTGTTTTAATTAGAAGATATGAATTGCACACCTGTAACTTTTTCTAGCAAGGTCCTACCCCTAATAAATGTTTTCACAGAATCTCTGTCTCCAGAGGCGCAGAGTCATACTTAAATGAATACATGATCATCCCTCACCATAGAAATGCAGATAAGGACCTTAACTAATGAAGAGGCTATTATCTGTCTCCTTTTGGGAACGTTTCTACAAACTCTTACCGGTTAGTCAGATAAGAAGATTTACTTATCTGTTGTTTTATTTATGGGTCCAATATGCATATTTGTGTTTGTCATATGTCTTTACTCTGACTTTTATTATTTATTAAATCACAGCACTCGAATTCGCTCTCTGGGGGAAGGGCTGTAGGTTAGGGACAAAAAAAAGCCCAGGAGGGCTCTTGCACTTAGAGCCCCTCTCCCAGAAACCAGGTTCCAGACGCTTGCCCACCTCCCAGGGATACTCATTCTGAGCACCAGGCCAATGGCCAATTTAAAGGCTGGTACTGGGATTTCAGCATCTTTCTGCCTGGTACCAAGTAAAGACTCTCACCTCTGCCTCACTGGAGACCTCATTAGGACTTGAACTCTGGTCTTTGTTTCTTCCCAGTAGGTTCTACACAGTGGAGAAGGTGTGGGGAGGAGGGGGATCAGGTAAGCCCACAGCTCCCAGAGCAGCCGGAGTCCAACAGCCTCTGAGAACCGAGAAGTGAATAAACAAGCAATTACCAGAAAGACAGCCAAGAGCCCGGTAACCAGAGAAGTGGTTCAAATGATTTGATTGCACTCCCCGCCTTCCTTCAAGCTCTCTTCTCCACACCTCCCACCCAGCTTCTCGAGGTTAATTTCACCAGTCTCCAAGTGAAATTCCATCCCAGTGGAGGTCAGGCCCCAGGGATGAGAGGTGGATGTTATATTCTGGTTAGGGTCTTCTGTGCTTGGCCATGGTCAGCATCACTGCCCTTTGTCTATATGGCAAGAAGGGGAAAGAATCAGGTGGTGCTGCCTGCTATCCTTCCTACTCGGGACCCCTCCGGCCTTCAGATCCCTTTGAGGAAGAGGGGATTTTAGGAAGAAAGAAGTGACTCAGATCTTGCTTCTCAGAAACTAGAGCGGGAACCCAGCTGGGCTGCAGGCAGTGTGGGACCGGAGTGAAAAGAAACCTCACATTCCTTTCTCTCATTTGGTTTGGGAGCTCCCTCTTGCCTACTGCTTCTAGGCTAGTCCCCATTTTTTCAATGTCTGGTTCTGCTGATATCAGAGCAGATCCTGGCAGAAAAGGCTTTGACATAGAAAAGATTAAGGTCCGGCACTTATCTTCAAAGAGTTTACAATTTGGTGAGAAAAAGAGAGGTAAGAAATTTCAGGAAGTTTGAAAATATGTACACCAATAGCAATGCAAGGCAATGTACGATAGACGCCCCAGGAGAGGTGCCACTGTTGCCATTGGCCCCAGCTGTTTCTCACCTGCAGTCCTGAACAGCCCTCTAACCGGACCCTGCTTTCTTGCCCCGCTTAAAAGGCTTCTTTGGCTCCCTCACATCTTTTAAGGTGAAACCAAACCCCCTTCCATGGCATGCCCAGTCTTTTGCAGTCTGACCCCACTTAATTCTCAGGCCATTCTTCACTCCACACCCATGCTCCAACAGAAGGAAGGAAGCTTTTGTGACGTCCAGCTGCTACCAGCTCTTGAGGCCACAGGGCCCTTGCACATGCAGGTCAATCTGTCTGGAGTGATTTTCCCCTTATGCCCTACTTGGCTAAGTCCAATTTGCCTTTTGCAACTCAGCACAGAAATAACCTCCTTTTCACAGGAACCATTCCCTGACACCCTGTCTAGGTTAAGTATTCCTCATCAAGATTCCTGTATCACAGTAGTATTAACTCTGGATTGTAATGATCCGTTTTTTATCCCTCTTCCCTCTAGATATCAACGCCCTTACACATCTTTGTACCCAGTGCCTGGCACAGAGTAGACAATAACGATTGAATGAAAGGCTGGCTGGTAGGCAGAGGAGTTCATAGAGAATACGGGAAGTCATTAAAGGCTTTTGAGTCAGAGACTGATAACGCCACCAAAACTATACTGTCAGATGAGTAATCTATTAGTAACAAGGTAGGGCCGAGGCAGGGGTGAGAGTGGGGCTGTTGAGGCAGAGTGGAGAACGGACTGAAGAAGCGTTTGAAACAGGAAGATGGTACCAGTGGGAACTAGAAAGCAGGAATAGAAGTGAACTACATGTAAAGACAATGCTGTGAGCTTTAAGAGGGTTTAGATGTGTTGGTAAGAGGGATGGGGGTGGGGAGGTGAGGCCAGGATTTGCAACCCCGATACCTGAGACGGAATGCAAGTGGAAGGATCAGACAGAAGTCAGGAGAAGGCACTAAATGCAGATAGCAGTGGGGCAAGGGAATCTGTGAGAGGAGATGATCTGCTTGTTTTTAGAAATAGCTTCAGCTAATTAGGACAGAGAGCAAACAGAAGGGAGGAATTTTGAGCTCTGGGTTGCATTTTGTCTCTGGGTGGTCTAGGCATGCAAAGACTCACAAGTTAGAGCCTCACCCTATCTTTTCAACAAACTGTGACAAAGGTCCAGTAATGATGCTGGTTTGTAAATCACTTTCACAGCTTTAGCATGAAAGGATCCCACTACTGCGTGGAGCTACTAATTCTTTTACATTCCCCCAGCCCCGCTCCCACGTTCCAGAGGAGTTCGCTGGGGAACAGAGCTGTTCCTCCATCTGGACGGGGCTATGTTGTATTAAATACGCTGCAGAGATCAGTCCATTACCTTTTCCTACTTCTCACATTCTTCCTGTTTTCTGACTCTGAATTCATTTTAGCCTCGTGTTTCTCTTTAAATCATCACAGACATCTGTCTCTCTTGCCTTCCCCATCCGTCCACTCCACTCTCCTCTCTTACTCCTACTTTCTTCTCCTGATCCTCTTGTCAGTTGCCTTAAGAGACCTCAAACTGCTTGGCTTCCCTCCCTCCTTCCTGAGTATCCGCAGCCTCTTTGTTGGACATGTCTCAACCTGTTTTCAGTCTCAGGCTAATGCTCCATAACACTGAAAATGACAGATGAGGTCAGACTTGATGGGGAGGGAAGAGAAAATTTTTTACCCAGGAAACGATGCTCATTCATAACTGCCTTTCCAAATGAGAACAGACTACAAGTGTGTGTGTGTGTGTGTGTGTGTGTGTGTGTGTGTGCATGTGTGTGCATGTGTTTTCTGCTGGCAAGAATGACAAATCCTGCTTTCCTCATAGCACATGTTTGCATTCCAACATGTTTTAAACTCCTAATCTATAAAGGGGATGAAGCATCAGAAATCTCTATCTTTAGATTCGTTGCTGGCGGCACGAGGGTTTCAAGAGTGATCCTTTTATTTTCCAGGATCCGTGAGCAGGTTGTTACCTTGCCAACTGGTATGCTGGAGTTTCAGCTGCAAGGGTCTTCGTGAGCTGGGAGTGAGGAGGAGATTGCAAACTGCTGATACTAACAAGGTCCCTGGAGTGATTTATTAGTGTCTCTTGTCTCCTTTTATTTGACAGGAGAAGGAAAAGAAAGTGTTTATTGCTCCTGATAAGAGACTCATATTTAGGAGTTTATATATTCAAATCCCATTCACCCTCACTCTAGCTGTTTCTGTACCCACTGGTTCTGCCTTAAGACGTCTGCAGTCCCTTTCAATTGATCCCAGATTCTTTTCTAGCTGTCACCGGGTTCTTTTTTGCCTTTTATGCCAAATTTCTTGGGGAAGGAGCTACAGCCAGGGCCCCCACATCTTTCCACTCACGTATAATCTAGTTTTCTCTCCCATGTTCTACAAACCTCTGTCAAAATTCACCAATGAAAACTTAGCTGAGCATAGAGGTGTGTGCGTGTAGTGCCAGCTAGCCCGGAGGCTGAAGCAGGAGGATCACTTCAGCCAAGGAATTCAAGGCTACAATAAGCTATGATTGCACTCCAGCCTGGGTAACAAAGGCCCTGTCTCTAATCAAAAGAAAAAAAAAATGTGGCTGGGCACGGTGCCTCACACCTATAATCCCAGTAGTTTGAGAGGCTGAGGGCAGGAAGATCCCGTCAGGCCAGGAGTTCAAGACTGATCTGGGCAGCATGGCGAAACCTGATATCTGGAAAAAATATCAACATTAGTTGGTGTGGTGGTGCACTCCTCTAGTCCCAACTACTTTGGGAGGCTGAGGCTGCAGTGAGCAGTGATCGTGCCACTGCAAGACCCCGTCTCAAAAAATAGTAATTCATTAATGACAATCTTTAGTTCAATGACATTTTCTTTGTTTGCCCCATCTCCCTTCGCAGCAGCTGGGCTCTACCTCTCTGCAAACTGTTCCTTTTCACAGAGCCAAAGAGCCCCCTTCCTATTCCAGCCCCTACCTCTAGGCTTCCTCATCACTAGGTCTTAGCTTTCTGCCCTTCTTTCTTCCCTGTAGCTTCTTTATTCTCACAGTTAAGCTGTAAATTTGACCATGCCTCTCTGGGAAGCAGCATGTGAAGAGGCCCAGAAACCTGCAAAAAAGTTACCTAAACTGCAGATAATTCCATATGGCTGGAGGCAGCATGTGAGAGAAGAAATATCAAGACACAGCTAGACCATGAGTGACCTAAAGCTGGGAAATTCACACTTGATTCTGAGATCAGTGGACATACCTGCTTTTTAAACTTTAATGTGCATATTGATCACCTGGGGATCTTGTTAAACTGCAGATTCAGTAGGTCTGGAGTAGGGCCTGAGATTCTCTCCATTTCTTGTAAGCTCTCAGATGATACCCACGCTGCTGGTCCCTGGCCCACACTTTGAGAAGCAAGCGGTTAGCCCACACTTATTTACCTACTGTCAGGTTTGGGGGTGGGCGGCTTCTGTGTTGTTCTGTGTCTCAACTGGAATGTAATGGCCTTGAGGGCCAGGATCCTGTCGTCTTCATCTTTGTATTCCCTATTCATGAGTTTCTTTGGGGTGTGCCTGTCAATGCTTAATTGATGGGATCCGGGACTCAGCTGTTTATCTCTTTGAGCTTTGCTGTACAAACATTTATCTTCTAATCACAATTGTGATTATCATCTTCTAATCTATTTATGTTCTAATCACAATTGTGAGGCAAGTGGATACTTTATTTTAAAACTGTAAATAGAAACCAAGAAAGATGAATGACTTT
>NW_016107348.1:2133062-2148062 GCF_001604975.1 Cebus imitator | reverse complement strand
GGCAGAAGAATCACTTGAACCTAGGAGGCGGAGGTTGCAGTGAGCCACGATCACACCACTGCACTCCAGCCTGGGTAACAGAGTGAGACTGTCTCAAAAAAAAAAAAAAAAAAAATTAAAAAATCTGGCTTTTACACAGCAGTCAGGAGTTTTTTGTTTGTTTTTTGTTTTCAGCCCAAAGCTAAGGTGAATTTGATTAAGAAACTAGGTCCCTCCCAGAGTGGTCAAGAAACGGTTAGGTACTAAAACCATGGCATTGCTTCTAGTCACACTACATCTCATTTGGTTGTGTGGTAGCCCTAGGTTGGCATTGAGAAGGCTTTTGTCCAGGACCTATCAATGGGCATGGTTTAAACATTCCATGCCCAAGAATTCAAGCTAAAAATAACTTTATAGGCTTTTTCTTTTTTTTTTTTTTTTTTTTTTTTTTTTTTTTTTTTTTTTTTTTTTTTTTTTTTTTTTTTTGAGGAGTCTTGTTCTGTTTCCCAGGCTGGAGTGCAATAGCGTGGCCTTGGCTCCCTGCAGCCTCCGTCTCCTGGGTTCAAGTGATTCTCCTGCCTCATCCTCTCAAGTAGATGGGATTACAGGCCACCACACCCAGCTAATTTTTGTATTTTTAGTAGACAGGGGTTTCACCATGTTGGCCAGGCTGGTCTCGAACTGCTGACCTCGTGATCTGCCCGAAGTGCTGGGATTACAGGTGTGAGCCACCACGCCCAGACTAGGCTACTTTTTTCTTTACTCATCCACAGAAAGCATTTGTATGTCAACAAGGACTTTGCTCCTTGGCTGTTTTCACTCAAGCTTACTCCTCCCTGAAAATAGTTGTTTGATGCAATTGGAAAAATCACCAGGTTGGTGTGAGACATTCACAGCAACAAAACTATGTTGGTAGAACAAAGCTTCCTGACTGCCAAGTGTCCACAGAAAAACAGAGGGATAAAAGAACCCAGCATTCAGTTAGGATCACTTAAAAATGGATTATCCATTCTCCTCCTTTCTTACAAATATACACAAATCATTGACTACAGTGTATCTGATTTATACACAGAATTCACTTCTACATTAACAGTTGAGTGCTTATTACGTATGAGGTATTAAGAGCATTAACTTATTAATTTTTGAAACCCTGTAAGATAGATCCGATTATCCCCATTTTACATTTGAAAAAAACTGAGGCACAGAGAGATGAAGTAACTTGTCCAGGGTCCCACAGCTAAGTGACAGAGCCAAGATAGAAAAACCCAAGCAGGCTGGATGCGGTGGCTCACACCTGTAATCCCAGCACTTTGGGAGGCTGAGGCAGGAGGACTGCTTGAGTCTAGGAGTTCAAGATGAACCCAGTCAACATAGCTCATTTTGTATTTACTTTTTATAATAAAATAAAGGAAGACGTCAAGTAGCATGGCTCCAGGGCCCACAATACTGCTTCTGCAACAATTCTGCAACAAGGAAAGAGAATGATCTTTTCTAATTCCTACAAGGCTTTATCTTCCTATCAAGTATGCCAATTTATATCTTTAGGCAGACACATGGTCTCAGGTTCATCTTAATGTGAAACCAAGGATCTACTTTAGTCTCATCCAAAACACATCAGCTCTCTTAAACACACCACATATTCCCCCCTTTCAAACATAAAATACACGGAGATGGCTGTTCAAGCATCATACTTTGTAGCAACAGGAAATGTTTGCAGAATTAAGGCCCTGGACACCTTCTTCAGTTTAAGCAGTCAGCACTTGATGGATCTTTCATAGCTTTAACAGAATTTAAGTAGCTGGTTTCTCAAAGAAAAAGTCAATTTAACAAGACCCTACTTTGAGAATGTTAGTTCTATAAATACATTATGCTGTTGACAGAGCATAAAGTAGAAAGTTCCCTATGCTTAAGGAGCCGCTAATAAGAGTTGCAGAAATATCAAGGCACCAGGCACTGGCCTATTCAGCTAAGACAGAAGTTCATGTAATTCGGAGTTAAGGCCAAGGCACCATTCATGTTTCTTGACCTTTAAGGCTTTGTCTCTTTCTTCAATCTCTCCCATCTTTTAAACACCCTATATACCCATAAATTGTTAGAAACCAGTACCATAAAAAGTCCTGGCAACTGTACCGTAGTTTAATAAACATTCCCTAATTGGTTTGCTTCTGAAATCGATTGTTGAATACCTTTCAAACACTGAGTATGAAGAGGCAAAAAGCTCTCTTAATGGCAGTGATTTTAGTAAAATCAATGAATGATGTGGCTGTCATCACCTAAGTTTCTACCATGACCCAAACACTGATGTCACCTTTTGAGTAACAAAAACAAAGCAGGAAGTTTTGCTAAATGAGAATTAAATTTGCCCAGCCCTCCTTCCTTATCTAGTTTGATGCAATTTCCCGTTCACCTATACATTTCCTTTCTAGATATGAGAAAAATTGAACATTTACATCCTGACACCCGTTGAGATGCAGAGGTGGACCTGACAATTTGGACAAGTCAGTCTCTTTCAGCTTCCTATGTCAGTTCCAACGGGCTTTTAAGGTATACTACTAATTTTTTTTTCAATAACAAAGCGAAAAGATGATCCATATAACAGGAAACTAAAAGTTTTACTGAAAAACATTTTTGTGGATGAGCAGGGTTTCAAAAGTTGGTGCTTAAATTACTTAATAAAATGGACACCCACGTATTGGGTGACAGTCAAATTGGCCTAAACTGACCTTACAAAAGGCAGTTGTAGTGGCAGGTTTCAAGAACCTGGCAAGGTCGCTGACAGCAGTCCTCTGATCTAGGAGAAAAAATTAAACGTGTCTCTCTTGATACTTAGTGGAGTCAGTAAACAATGTCCTCAGTCTGCGAATGGCTGATACCAAGAACCACACCTTCAATTTTCTAGCACAGGCCCTGGTTTCCCTCCTCCCTCTTCCCTCCCAACCCAGGCAGGTTATTACAGACAAGGAGGCAGTTACGTTGCTTCAAAATATTTAATACGTGTTAGACACGTAGAAGTTACATTTTTATACAAAAATCAATACAACGAAGGAGAAAATACTGTACAAAAACCTTATCAGCTCCCCCAACCTTTATACAACAAAGACTGGAGTCACCTTATCTACAAAACCATAAGGTCTTTTCACTTAGGGCTTCTGTCTGTAAACTTTCATTAAACACTTTTTAAAAGCACTGTGTAGTAGTTCGGACCTAGAGCTTTTAAAAATATATCTTTTCTCTATAAACTCCGTATTTCCAAGCTTGAACTCTTCTGTGAAGTTCGTCAAGCTTTTTCTCCCCTGCGGGGAAGCGAAGGGCTGTTAATATTCCCCTTTCCTAAAGTAATCACAGGACATAAGCGTTTCTTCATTGGCAAAGAAAAGTGGGGAGGGAGGGAGGGAATTCAAGTCGGTGCTCGTGGCTAAAATCCCTCTCGTCTTAGGAAATCCTGTGCGGAAACGCCACTCCTGGCCCTGAAGCGGGTCTAGCTTTCCGGTGAGGGGTGGGTGTAAAGTCCCTCCCTCTCCGGAGAACGAATGGGGAACTCCCCGGCCCGAACCTTTTAGCCGCTTCCTTCTCCACGCTGTAGGCAGAGGAAAGTCCCTGTCTGCCCCCAGTCTCGTAAGCCCCGGGGAAGGAGTGGCGCATTCCAGAAGGACAAAATAGTCTCAATGCCACAAGACAAACTCACACACACTGACATACACAAACACAAAAGTTAACGATCGTCCTCTTCCAATGAGCCTCAAGCTCCCTGGTCTCCAGATAAGCCTCGAGAGTCCCGGGCCGGCAGGGCCCCCGCGCCCGGGGGCAGTTTGCGATGCCCGGCGGCGACCAGTCTGCCCAACGCGCTGAGCGCCTGCGGTCTCTGGGCGTCCTCGCAGCCGGGAGGGTCCCGGCCCTCACTTCGGGGACGCCCGCTGCTCAACCTCCTCCCCACACGGAGGCAGGGGCTCAGAAGGCCACGATGGCTGTGCTCCAGGGGTTCATGTCTCTCAGCACCGGCTTATCGCAGCAGATCTGCCCGGGCTCGGCGGCTTCCGGACCGCTCTCCTCTCCCTCCTCTTCCTCCCGGCCGCCCCCGGGGCTTTTCCGTAGGAGTCCCGAGAAGCTGGAACCGAAGATGCTGATGAGGTTAGCCACGTTCCCGGTCTCCATCTCCTCCGCGTCGTCGTCCTCTCCCCCGCTCGCAGGCTGCTCTAGGTTCCGGCGGGGCTTCTTAAGCGGGGTCGAGCCCGGCGCCGGGCAGCTCGCTGGGCCGCCGCCCACCCCCGCCGCGCCGCGCTTCCTGGGGCACACGGCGGGCGGCGCGGGAGGCTCATCCTCGGCGGGTCGCGGCGCACAGCAGCAGGCAGCACGGGGGGTTGCGGCCGGCGTACCCGGCGGGTCCTGCCCGCCTAGGGGGCAGCCGCAGGGGCGGCGAGCGGCACGAGACCCCAAGGGGAAGACACCCCAGCCTCCGGCGGGATCCTCGGCTTCTCCGGCCGCCGCCTGGCGAGGCCCGTCCACGCGGTTCCAGGCAGCTTCCGCCGCGTCCGCCTCTCCGCCCTGAGGAACGTCCCCGACTCCGGTCACCGTGGCTGCCGGCACCGCGTCCCCTACCCGCGGCGCCTCTGAGACCGCGGAGCGCTCCGGCTGCGGCTCGGTCTCCGGCCAGGAGGCACGGGCGGCGGGCGGGGGCGGCTCTCCCCAGCCGGCGGGTGGCCCGGCCGCCGGCTCCCCGGGCTGCTGCGGCGGCGGCGCTGGGGTCCCCGCGGGACCTGCCAGGTAGAGGCCGGGGCACGGGTCGCTCAGGTAGACTTGGCGGGCGCTGCGCAGCACCAGCGAGACCAGGAGGTTCTTATGCAGCTTGATGCCGCCGCGCTGGACCCGCGAGTTGTAGATCTTGCCCAGGGAGATGCTGACGATGCGGTGAGCCTCCAGCTTGAACTCCATCCTGCCTCCCCTGCACACGGCCGCCGGCGCCGGGGTGACGGGGTGTCACGTTCGGAAGCTGGGAGGGAACGGGAAACACAAACAAGTCCGCCCCTGGGCACACCCTCGATCGCCTAAGACTCCGAAGAGAAACGACTCTGGTGACGCGCGCGCTGCCCCGCTGGCCTCGCCACACCAGACAAGCGCCCAGCTTCGGGTCCGGTCGCTAAACAGGGCAGCCCGGCAGCCCCGCGCCTTATATAGACTCCGCGACCGCCAATCACGAAGGGCCGCCAGCCGTTCCGGGGCTGGCCGGCGCGCCCTCGTGCGCCGCGCACGACCAATCGGAGCCCGAGGAGGGGCGCCAGGGCCCGTTCGAACGTTAGTCCCGCGGAGCAGGCTCTTAAAGGGGGCGACTGTGTGCGACCGCCGACCCGGGCCGGGGGGAGTGCGGGTCGGGGGCTGTGCTCGTGGGCGCTACTGTTTGGAGTTACAGACTCTGGCTGGTGTGATAGCTTGCCAGAAACAAAGCGAACAAAATCTTCGAACTTTCATCCGAGCGTGGTGGTGGACTCTGCTCTGCCATAGAGTCCTGATCCTTCCCTGATCGACTCCGCCCTCACCAGCCACGCCACGGTTTCCAGGCCAGTCACACCTGTAAGCCATCCCCCTCAACCCTAAAATAGAGATGGTGGCTGTACGCGGCGTAGGACACTTCTGGATAACGAATAACATTACTGCAAGGTATTTATTTGGCAGTTATTTTTGGATGAGCCGCTTTCCCTGATAGAGTCACATACACTCTTAGAAGCTGTCAGTTCTAACCCTAAAGAAAAGGGGAATTCTAAAAGTTTTGGGCTAGGTTTTTGGCTTATCAAGGAATTGTGTCTAGATACAAAGTTATTGGTTGTCGTCTAAAGCTGGCATCTTTCACTTTGTTCTCCAGATTCTAGAACAAAGCCAGTTATCAAACAGGTTAGGTGGAAGATGTTACAAGTTCTCCACAATGATTTTTTTTTTTTTCCATTACAAGGACTGACCAGTCTACCCTTGGAAAAATCGAGCAAGTTCTGAAAATACAAAGAGAGAAGTCCTGTGTTCCCGTGATGACGTCATAATTTCATTTTGTGTTAAGGTAAAAATATAGGGCAAGGGAGTTCCAGAATTTTCTGGTCTGTCAACAATTTAGTCCATCTACTGGTCCTTATAAGTGTATTAGGGCACAATTGCCACAGGGTTGCTCAGAGTCCTGGACTGGAAACATGGAGTCAGTTCCAGTTAGTTCCAGCAAACTCCACCACAGACCTGCCTGAGGATCTCAGGCCGCTTCAGTGTCTCCACTGCTGAAAGGGGGAAGTCACATACACATCTGCTTTATTATACGGAATATAAATGACAACTCTCAGCCACAATCTGAATGAGAAAACTAAGCACTGCTTTCTTGGAGTCCATGTGGAACCCTGGGCCTGATCCTGCCCTAGGGGTTGACCAAGCAATGAATTTATTTAGGAAAAATACCAGTGAAGAGTGGGCTTGATCTTGACCAATTCATAATCTCGAGGGGATGTGATGTGCCCACAATTGATGGTGACTGAGGCAGCAGGCTCTGAGACCCCAGAGTTCCTTCCCTCTAGGAATTTTCAGCTCACATAGAGAAAGAGATAAAATAATGTCACAAATAATTACAAAACCAAGTAGCATATATTGAGTAAAAATGCAAGAATTTTTCTCTTCTCTTTTCTCTTCTTGGCAAGTTATTGGTCACTATGAAGCAATGGTTAAGAGTACGGACTGTGGAGGCAGTCTCCCTGGGTTGGAATCCCAGCTTTGCCTTTCACTTGCTGCATGACTTCTGGAAAATTATTTCACTTCACCGTGCTGCCGTCTTTTTTATTAAAAAATAAAGATAATCAGCTGTGCCTAGTGGCACATGCCTGTAATCCTAGCACTTTGGAAGGCTGAGGTGGGCGAATCACTTGAGGTCAGGAGTTTAAGACCAGCCTGGCCAATATGGTGAAACCCCATCTCTACTAAAAAAAAGTACAAAAATTAGCCGGGTGTGGTGGCAGGCGACTGTAATTCCAGCTACTCAGGAGGCTGAGGCAGGCGAATGGCTTGAACCCAGGAGGCAGAAGTTGCAGTGAGCCGAGCTCGTGCCACTGTACTCCAGCTGGGCAACAGAGTGAGACTCTGTCTCAAAAATAAATAAATAAAATAAAGGTCAGGTACGGTGGCTCATGCCTGTAATCCCAGCACATTCGGAGGCCAAGGCAGGTGGATCACAAGGTCAGGAGATCGAGACCATACTGGCCAACATGGTGACACTCTGTCTCTACTAAAATACAGAAAATTAGCCCAGCTACTCAGGAGGCTGAGGCAGGAGAATTGCTTGAACCTGGGAGGCGGAGGTTGCAGTGAGCCAAGATTGCGCCACTGCACTTCTGCTTGGTGACAGAGCAAAACTGTCTCAAAAAAATAAATACAATAAAAATAAAGACAATGATAATGCCTACCTCTTAGAGTTTTTGTGAGGATAGAACAAGGCAGCACATGCAAAGCTCACAGCTCATAGAACAGCACCTGGCGTATCGTAAGCTATCCATGTATGCTAGTTCTCAGAACGCACTGCTCCACATACTCCCTCAGGGTGGGAGAAGAAAGGAATAAAGATGGGAGAAAGCTTCACCAAAAATGTTGTGTCTGAAGAGGGTGCTGAAAGCCTCTGAGGTAGGATCCACAAGTTCCAAGCAGCAGGAGCGACAGAGTCCGGTGTAGGAAACATCTTATTTTGCAGGTGTTCTGGGCACCTGCCCAAAAGCAAGTGGGAAAGGCTAGAAACAGAGGCCAGGGCTGCATGATAGTGGGTTGCGGGTGCCTCAGTGAGGAGACAGGACCACAGGGACCTCACTAATGGTTGTTCCCTAAGGGAACCACAGAATAGATTCTACAACAGTTGGTGCATAGAAGAGCACATGTAAAGCTCTTGCGGGAATTTAGGCAAAGGGTTGTAAAGAGTTGAACTAGGTGGAGGCAACAAGAATAAAGAAACTGGCAGGGCGGGGTGGCTCACACCTGTAATCCCAGCACTTTGGGAGGCCGAGGCAGGCAGATCATGAGGTCAGGTATTCAAGACCAGCCTGGCCAGCATGGTGAAACCCCATCTCTACTAAAAATACAAAAAATTAACCGGGCATGGTGGCACGCACCTGTTGTCCCAGCTACTCGGGAGGCTGAGGCAGGAGAATTGCTAGAACCCAGCAGGTAGAGGATGTAGTGGGCCAAGATTGTGTCATCACACTCCAGCCTGATGAGAGAGCGAGACTCCATCTCAAAAAAGAAAAGAAAAGAATGAAAAAGCTGAGAGACAAAAGAACTTTAGTGATGATCTGGGATGCCCCCACTCACCCACCTGGTCAGGTTATTGATCACACCAGTCTCTTGCCTCCCACGAAGCCTTTCTGACCTGCCTAAGCGGAGCTGTTCCCTCATCTATCACTGTGCTCAGCACACTCCATCACTGTCCTTGTCACTTTCTCCTGTCATGCCCAGTGTCCCTCCCAGACTATGCCCTCATTGAAGGCAGGAGCCCAGCTCATATTTGTAGTCAGGATATGGTGAAAATACTGGTGCAGAAAATAAAAACTGGTGCAGCACAGGCACTAGCCAGCAGAATAGGCTCCTGGAGGCCCTTACAATCCTGGGGGTTTGGAGAGCTTCTGCAAGAGGGGCTGCGTGGCCAGTAAGGGCGCTACTCACAGGCCTAGGGGCAGAGGTTCTATCACCTGACATGGACACATTTCAGTATTTTACAACTGCGGTGGCTGTACCAGTGCATACTGAGTGATTATGCACTTGGATGAATGAATTCCTAATAATGATCATGTTTACCAAGCACTGTGCTAGACATAGCACATGGATTATTTAACAAATGTAAAAAGTTCTGAAAGTATATATCATTATCTTCATTTACGTTTAACCTGTTTAAAGCTCAAGTGTGGGGTCATGGGGCTAGATTGCCTGGCTCCACTTTTCACTTGCTGTGTGACCTTTGGAAAGTCATCTCACCTCCAGGTGAAATGGGAAACCCTTATTCTAGTTTGTTTACATAGGCAAGTTATTTAACCTCTTTTGCCTCAGTCTCCTGTGAAAAATGGGAATAATAAAAATAACTAAATTGCTTGGTACAGTTCCTAGCACCATAGAAGCACTTGTAAGTCTTAGTTATTGTTGTTGTTCTAGTTACTGTTATTATACCAGTACCTTGCAGAGTACTGAACACATAGTAGGTACATTCTTAGTACTTGAACTTTTAATGCTTTTCCTGCTGTACCACATACTAGGTGCTTAATAAATGTCTGATGACTTGAAGTTGCACGTTATCACTATCATTATCAGGAATTTCTTTGATCCTGAGCCAACGAAATGGAAGCTTTAGAACTCACGTCTGGAGGGCCTGAGCTCTTATGATCAGGAAACTTCACCTCCACCTACCAAGAAAAGTGGGAAGACAGCATATTCTTCTAAGCTTTAGCAAGCAGGTAATCGAGTTAGAATTTGCCATCATCAATCTTTGAGATTTTGTCAGTTGAAAAAAGAAGTTAGCACAATCAGAAACACGAGGGTTATCCAAGAAAGAGGAAGCAACTGCTCCAGAGGAAAAGGCCAGAGCACCTCCTACAGGGCTGTTCTGTCTCTTCACCCCTCTGCTGGGCACAGGCAGCTTAGTACCAGGAGTGCTGGGCTCTGCTGTTCCCACAGCTGTCTGAGGCCACTCAGGCGCTATCTGGGCTCAGGCCTATGGATTCCTCTCAGCACTGAGCTGCTCTGCTCACTGCTGTTGACACTATTTACCCCCTTGTTTGCATCACTAATTGAAGGCTAAGCATTATTATCATATGATTAAAGAGCTTATCTTGCCTTAAACTGAGTCTAGTCTGAATAAGAACAATGCAGGCCAGGCTCGGTGGCTCACACCTATAATCCCAGTGCTTTGGGAGGTAGAGGTGGGCAGATGGATCACGAGGTCAAGAGATGGAGATCATCCTGGCCAACATGGTGAAACCCCATTTCTACTAAAAATACAAAAATTAGCTGGGCATGGTGGTGTGTGCCTGTAATCCCAGTTACTCAGGAGGCTGAGGCAGGAGAATCACTTGAATCTTGGAGGCAAAGGTTGCAGTGAGCTGAAATCTCGCCACCATACTCCAGCCTGGGCAACAGAGCGAGACTTCGTCTCAAAAAAAAAAAAAAAAAAAAAAAAAAAAAAAAAAAAAAAAAAAAAAAAAAAAAAAAAAAAAAAAAAAAAAAAAGAAAAGAACAATGCAAACCCACTACAAATTATGCACACAGTAGCTATGTGAGAAGTAACAATTAGTAAGAAGGGAGTAGGTGAAAGAAAAATCAGTTATCTGCACTGTCCCTACCTTTCAATATTAGGACATTTTCAATTGGTGGAGGTTAGGGAGCAGTCTCAAATTATTAGCACTTTTTGTTAGTGATACTTCTTTCTTTTTCTGAGAACAGAAAAATCCATTTTTTTTTTTTTTGAGATAGAATCTCACTCTGTTGCCCAGTCTGCAGTGCCGTGGTGCGGTCTTGGCTCACTGCAACTTCTGCCTCTCAGCCTCCCAAGTAGCTGGGATAACAGGTGTGTGCCACCATGCCTGGCTAATTTTTGTATTTTTAATAGCAACAGGATTTCACCATGTTGGCTAGGCTGGTCTAGAACTCCTGACCTCAATTGATTCACCTGCCTCAGCCTTTCAAAGTGCTGGGATTACAGGCATGAGCCACTGCGCCTGGCCCAAATCCACTTTTTAATTTGTTCCTTCTTTCTCTCACTATTCTGGATATTGAACATCTTTCTTTTTTCTCTTAGATGCTTGATTTTCTATATAATTTTTAAATTTTCAAATGGGTTTGACTAGGAATGGGCACTAAAACCTGTCTTTTTCCCTCCTCCCCATTTTCCTTCCTAAACTACTTACAACCCTGCCCACCTTCTGGTATTAAATTTTGAATCTTTGTTTAAAGAAACTTAACTTGTTGGTTTTGTTTTTTTTTTTCTGTTTTTTGTTCATTTGTTTTTGTTTGTTTGAGATAGAGTCTTGCCCTGTCACCCAGGCTGGAGTACAGTTGTAGGATCTTGGCTCACTGCAAACTCCACATCCTGGGTTCAAGAGATTCTCATGTCTCAGCCTCCCAATTAGCTGGGATTACAGGTGTGCGCCACCATACCTGGCTAATTTTTTTGTATTTTTAGTAGAGATGGGGTAACACCATGTTGGCCAGGCTGGTCTTGAACTCCTGACCTCAAGTGATCTGCCCACTTCAGCCTCCCAAAATGCTGGGTTTACAGGCGTGAGCCATTACACTGGCCACTGGAGAGCCTTAAATTGTTTTTATGATCAACTTTTTCAAATCCTGCCTCCTTTCAGACTCCTAAGGAAAACAAATTCTTCAATAAGGGTAGAGCAATGAAACTCATTAAAATGAGCCTAGGATGCTGTCAAGCTGCAGAATGAGAAAACACCACCATATAAAACCCTGGACCTGTGCTGTTCACCACATTGGCTGCTAGCCACATGTGGCTGGTGAGCACATGAAATGAGGAACACTGAGGAACTGCAATTTACGTTTTATGTAATTTTAATCCATTTAAATTTAAAAATTGAAGCAGAATACATACGTTTCCTGAAACCCAACCTTATTGTGTCATGTTTTTGAATTTTGAAAATCCAGGATCTTGATTGATAGAAACTGTAACTGTAAAATATACAGCAGGTTTCAAAGATATAGGATGAAAAAGAGAATATAAAATATCTCATTTGTGTTTTTATAATGGCTATATGTAGAAATTATATAATTTTGGACATATTGGGTTAAATAAAATATATTATTAATATTAATTTAACCTGTTTCTAAAATTTTACATATGTGGCTCGAATTATATTTGTATTGGACAAGCCTGCCCTGGGGACAATAAGGGGAGAGGGAGGTATAGACATATAAATATGCATGAGCATATTGTGGGCAATTAACAAATGTCCTTGATTGGAGAAGAGGGAAAGGACAGAAAAGATAAATTTTAAAAGAAGGTAAACATAAAGCACTTAGACAGTTGTAGAGTTAAGGAGAAAATCAAAGAAAAATGCAAACAACAGAACTAATTGGCCAGAAGAAAGTTCTTTCTAAACAGATAGCCACAAAGTTAGAGAACATAGCTCTTATTTGAATGCTATGACATAGAAATTGTCGCAATATTAGCTTTTAATTCAAAATATAAACATGAAAACTTAAATTTCAGAGGAGTATTTACTTGGATAACGTGTGTCCCCTGGGTTGTTAGGGCGCATTTACTCCTTTCAATTCTGATGTCTTCCTAGAAGTTGCAGGACCATTTGTTTTTAATGTGCCATTTTCCTGCACAAAAAACCTCAATGGCTTCCCATGACCTTTATGGCAAAAATCCAATTCTCTGGCATGGTCTCCAGAGGACTGCACAATACATTGTCGAAGACAAACAAAACCGAGAGTGGTGAACAGAGCTGGGGCTCATTGGGTGTCCTGGCAGCTCTTACCAGCTGTGCGTGGGCAAATTTGAAGGTGGTCCTTTTCTCATAAAACTGGAGGTTGGACTAAATCAGTGGTCCTCAAGCTGAGGCTGTACATTGGAATCACCTGGGGAGCTTTTATATCTCCAGACACCCAGGCCTCAACCAGATCACTTAAATCAGAGTCTCTGGGGTGAAACCCAGCATTGGAATTTTAAAAAGCTCCATGGGTAATTACGACGTGCATCCACATTTGAGAACTAGTGTCCTAGCTGATTGATTTCGAATCATTTTAGATCCAAAATTCTATGATTCTATGAATCTAGGCAAATCTTTCCAACCTTTCTACTATCCTGAACAACATAAATGTCCTCTCTGTCAGCTAGACAGATCTAATCAAAAGTATGTATCTCAGCTGGGAGCGGTGGTGCACGCCTGTAATCCTAGCACTTTGGGAGGTTGAGGTGGGTGGATCACCTGAGGTCAGGAGTTCTAGACCAGCCTGACCAATATGGTGAAACCCCCTCTCTACTAAAAATACAAAAATTAGCTGGGTGTGGTGGCACATGCCTGTAAGCCCAGCTACTCCTGAGGCGAATAGCTTGAACCTGGGAGGCAGAGGTTATGGTGAGCCGAGATTGTGCCATTGCACTCTAGCCTGGACAACAAGAGCGATACTCTTGTCTCAAAAAAAAAAAAAAAAAAAAAAAAATATTCTTGTAAAAAAAAAAAAAAAAAAAAAAAAAAAGTATATATCTCATCTAGTTTCTTAACAAGAAATCATCTCCCCTCTCACCCAAATTCTGCACTTCACTTCCTCCAGGAAGTCTTCTGTGCACACTGATGCTTATTGTGTGCTCACTCACACACTCTCTCATAATCCAACAGTTGTTTGTTACTGAAAACTGCAGTACCACTCACTATTTTGATATCCCTTATATATTTTTACATATATTGTTTACTCATATTATTTAACTTATGTGGATATAGTTCTCATTTCCCAATAGCATTATAAAGTGCTGTCTACCACTTGGGGGAGGCCAAGGTGGACAGATCACCTGAGGTCAGGAGTTTGAGACCAGCCTGGCCAACATGGTGAAACTCCGTCTCTACTAAAAATACAAAAATTAGCCCAGTGTGCTGACACATGCCCTTAATCCCAGCTACTTGGGGGCTGAGGCACAAGAATTGCTTAAACCCGGGAGGTGGAGGTTGCAGGGAATCAAGATCGTATCACTGCACTCCAGCCTGGGCGACAGAGGGAGACTCTGTCTCAAAAAATGAATAAACAAATAAAGTGCTGGGAGATGCTCCATTACACTTTTTTGCATCCTGCCCTCCCTGTAACCAGCACTCTGAATATTGCTATGTTTGTATCAGGGAATGAATGACTATTGGATAAACAGATTGATTAATGAGTTCCTAAAATTTGAGGAGAGAATATTTAAACACAGCCAACTAGAGGGTAAAAAAGAGTACTTGACATAAATTATTCTAGTGGCAGATTAACCAAATATTACCGCAAATACATTTTATCTTACATTTTATCACGAAAAATTAGCTTATAATTTTTCATGACTCTACGTTATACCATTTCGCTATATAGCTACTTTTCACATAAAATAAGTCCATTTTAAACAGACAGTTTCCTTTTCTTGCCATGCTATTTACAAATGTGTGATTTTTATCACTGAACTAATCGCTTGCCTACTCTGTTCTGATTAAACGTTTATTGTGGACTACTGATGCACTGAAAATCTTGCAGGGTATAAGCAGCCCATTTAGGGACCACCTATATGTTTCTTTCAGTCAATAAGAAAGTCTTGCCCCTCTTCCCCCTCCTCCTATTCTAACTGCAGTAGCTAATGGAACATATTCTAATTCATTAGTCAAGTTCACTTTAGATCAACACAGCTGATCTAAATTCTAACATGAATGTTCATTCAGTTCAAAAATCCTAAATCACTCACCCATCGTATGCTCATTTTGACTAAGCAAATTCTGAGTAAGTATTTATACAAACACATCCTCCAGTGCAAAAGAAAGTTTCAGATCTGCTGTCTAACCAGGAGCTAGTGTGTGGCGGATTAGTAGACTTATGTTTAGAAGGCAGTCTGAGCGATTTTGAGGAAAAATGTAAAATAGGCATTCCCACATATCCTTTCCTTTATCGTTACCACTTACACACAGTTCTCAGAGTCCAGTTCCTCGATTAATAAGAGATCATTCCTTTTGGAGTTCCCCGAAAATGCTGAAAGATCAATTGTATTTTTTTTTAAATGTGACTGGGCACAGTGGCTCATGCCTGTAATCCCAGCACTTTGGGAGGCTAAGGCGGGTGGATCACTTGAGGTCAGGAGTTCCAGACTAGCCTAACCAACATGGTGAAACCCCATCTTTACTAAAAACACAAAATTAGCTGGGCATGGTGGCACATGCCTGTAATCCCAGCTACTTGGGGAGGCTGAGGCAGGACAATCCCTTGAACCTGGGAGGCAGAGGTTGCAGTGAGCCAAGATCACACCACTGCATGCCAGCTTGGGCAACAAGGGCAAAATTC
>NW_016107348.1:2128200-2132567 GCF_001604975.1 Cebus imitator | reverse complement strand
TTTAGACAGAGCTTTGCTCTGTTGCCCAGGCTGGAATGCAGTGGCGTGATTTCAGCTCATTGCTACCTTCGCCTCCCGGGTTCAAGCAGTTCTCCTGCCTTAGCCTCCTGAGTAGCTGGGATTATGAGAGCACGCCACCATGCCCAGCTAAGTTTGTATTTTGTATTTTGTATGTTTCACCATGTTGGTCAGGCTGGTCTGGAACTCCTGACCTCATGATCCATCCATCTTGGCCTCCCAAAGTGCTGGGATTACAGGTGTGAGCCACCCTGCCCGGATGGTGTTGCCCTTTAAGAAGCGTAAGATTTTGGCCTATGTGGTGGCTCAGGCCTGTAATCCCAGCACTTTGGGAGGCCAAGGCAGGCAGTTCACTTGAGCCCGGGAGTTTGAGATTAGCCTGGTCAACATGGTGAAGCCCTGTCTCTACTAAAAATACAAAAATTAGCCAGGCATGGTGACGCATGCCTGTAATCCAGTTACTTTGGAGGCGGAATCACAAGGATTGATTGAACCCAGGAGGCAGAGGTTGTAATGAGCTCAGATCACACCAGTACATTCCAGCCTGGGCGACCAAGCGAGACCCTTCTCAAAAAAGAAAAAAAGCAGCATAAAATTTAAGATTTGGGTTCCCAGGCTTTGCTCCCTCCCACCCATTTGCTTCAGGGGCTGACCTAACTCTTGGAAAGTCTCAGAATCACATGAGGCCCTCTGAGGTCAGAGTCCTGAGAAGCTTCTTCCTCAGTCTGGGACTTTCTCTGTTTGATTTTGAACTTGTCTATGCTGTGATGGAGTGAGTGTGTGTCACGGTGAATGCTCCCATTGGTATGCCTGGCTAGAATTGTTTTCATGTGAGTCAGGGGGTGTATTCGGAGCTTGGGGATCTGCTTAGTCAGTTTGGCTGCTGTGGGTTTGGTCAGAACGGACGCGAAACCCCTGGTGTTTTGTTTCTGTTATGAAGGGGGTTTTTTTGGTTTGGTTGTTTTTGTTTTGTTTTTGAGATTATACATGATTTTTAAACTATTTTGATTGGTTCTTGAGCCAATATTATGTTTGTTTATGTCTTTCCATTGGGTAAAAGAATGAAGTTTGTTTTTTTAAAATTAGTTTGGGTGCCTGTGCCTGAGAAGGACAAGGAGTCCTGTTTTCCCCTCCCTTCTCACAGATGCAACAGTGAAATAGAATGAAGGCAAGGGCACTGCTCTGCTCTTTTTTTTTTTTTTCCCCATGGAAGGGTTTGACAAACAATTAACAACCCTCCCAACTCAGCTGCTGTTTCCCAAAATAGCAGCTCCTCTGCTGCCATGGTAGATGGAGGCCTTCAGGGGAGGAAGACACAAAGGTGCCCTCTTTATGAAACCTGAATGTCTGTGAGATCTTGAAGGCAGAGGGGGAAGCCCAGGGGATTAAATTAGCAGACAGCCCAGGCTCCACCTGGAAGGGAAATAGATAATAGGCTTTAAAGACAGGAAACAGCTTGTGCTCCAAAATAATAATTTTCAAAAGCAACACATGATGGATCCTGAGAGAGTTTTCTTTCCCCCCGACTTCATAATTTTGAAGCGAAGTTGTCCCTTAAGATGTCGCTCAGAGAATGAGTCAGTTCTTCGGTATTCCTGCAATTCTGCTCCGCCTCGCCCCTATATTTGGAAGGACTGTTACAGCCAGCCCTTCTATAAGCCTGATTCTCAGTTACAGAAATTGCTCAGCACCAGGTCTTGAAGAGCTCTGATTAGGACCGCGGCTGCTGCTGCACCCGCCTCTCCTTCCTCCTTGTTTCCTTCTCTCCTTCTTCTGCTCTCCTCGCCTGCCATTTTTACCTCTTCCTCTTCATTGTCTGCGAAAGACTCCCTCTCACACTCCCCCGTGTCAACTTGTGCTGCCAGCCCAGGCTCTGTGGGTCCTGAAACGTCTCCTGTCGTGAGAGATGTGGATGGGAAGGGAAAACACACGATGAGCAGAACGAGGGGAACAGATCCGAGCTCGCCTCTGAGAGGGTCCAGAGCCTGAGGTGAGGGAGGCCTGGAGAAATGGAAGGACCAAACTGTGCCCTCAAAGTCTCAACAGATCGTACATATCAAGTTGGAATCTGGATTTTGCTGTTTCTAAATTTCATTGCAAATATACCTATAGGGGATTAAAGCAACCATCAAAAAAAAGGAAAGAAAAGAAAAGAAAGAGACCTGTTTTATGAATGAATCTACACCAGCCTCAGCTGCTCGAAGCTACGATCTTGATTCCTTAGCATTGTGTGCATACCTCTACTCTAGCAAGGACATTCTGGTTCCTGCATGAATCATACAACGGTGTCTTGATCATACGGCTGTGTCCCTCTGGACTGGGACTTCCCTGGGGGCAGAGGGCAGGTCTTGCCCTGTGTATATCTTCAGTGCCTAGCAGAGTACTTGGTCCAGTGGAAGCACTGATAGAGGAAGGGCTCTTTAAAGTGTTGGGGTGAGTGGATGGATGAATGCATGGAGGGATAGCTAGTGGAGGAAGACATTTGGAATACTCATTATTCATCTCCTTTTCACCCAATAGCCAGAAAAGGAAGTATAAATCGGCAAGCTGTCTTCTGACAGGTAGGCAAAATAGAGAAATCCTGTTAACTTTAATGTGCCCCCCAGACTTGCTCCTCACATATCCTCTTCAGCTCTTAGTGCGATAGATGGCAAACACAGGGTTACACTCAGCGCACATTTGTTGAACTAGTGATTTAGAGGAGAAAACCAGCTATTGTCCCTGGAGAAGGAGGTTTCCAGGAAAGGGAATGGAGGAACTCTGTAGAGTGATGCATATCAAACGTTTCACAACATTGTCTTCCCCAGTCTCGACTCTGAAACATCTTAGAGAAGAAAAAAACCTCGTGAAGAGATAGATATTTTTGGAGACCTTAGAAGGGCTCTTAAAATAAGGAGAGAGGAGTGGAAATATATATTTGGTGTGATATTTCCAAAAGATCCTCTTTTAAAAGTGTCTGTGGCTGACTCAACTGTTTAATGTTTGGATCCAGAGATGCTTACATTCTTTTTACTGTGGCAAGAACTCCGCATGGTACAGGGATATTAATTAGGGAGGAAGGTCAGCACCAGAACAGTTGGCAAAATAGAAGCCCAGCGAGCATGGCTTCTGCTCTGACCCAGACTGGGGTGGGGGAAACGCTGTGTGAATCCATGAAGGAATGAGGTAATGCTAAGGAAATACATGATTGTGCAGGTATATAACCAACATTTAGTATAATGACACAAGAACTCAATCTGGGATGTGTCACTCAGATAGCCTTAAGGCTATTCATTTATCCAACCTGTCCCCTACACAAGTCAAGCCCAGGAAAAAAATAAAGTATATAGAAGCTGAGATTTACATAAGCCAGGAGCTGTACCAAGTTCTAAATGCAGAAATTTGCCTGGGAGGTATTAGAAAGGACAGTTAATTGGTTAGCTTCTGAATGTGTTAATCCTGAGCAAAGCTGTGTTTATACCTCATTAGCACATTAATTCTACTGACTATTCTCTGCAGTTCTGTATCACTTAATATCCTGAGCATTTCTGGAGAGTTTTGTTTTGTTTTCTTTTGTTTTTTTACAAAATCAGGTTGTATTGCAAACTAAGAGTCTTGGCTCAAAAGCCCTTGTTCAGAAACATTTTAGATTAGGAGAAGATAAGGTTGTAAATATGTGTCTGAAATACTGAGCTTGGTTCCTTCTTTTATGTTCAGAAAACCTGTGGCTGGTCTGGGAATTGTCATGGTTCCTTATCTCTCCTGGAAGCACACAATGAGAGGTGACCAGCGTTCCAACCCTGCCAGCTGTGCCGGAAATGGCATCCAGGGCCGCTGAAGGATGCCATGTCCTCACCTCCACACACCCATACCTTCTCTCTCCAAGGAGAAGGGGGTGCTCACAGTTCTCTTTTCTTTTTTCTTTTTTTTTTTGAGACAGTGTCTCACTTTGTTGCTCAGGTTAGCGTGCAGTGGCGCGATCATAGCTCACTGCAGCCTTGATCTCCCCAGCTCAAGCGATCCTTCTGCCTCAGCCTCCTGGGTAGCTGGGACACAGGAACGTGCTACCATACCTGGCTAATTAAAAAAAAAAGTGGGGCAGGGGGCCAGGCACAATGGCTCATGGCTGTAATCCCAGCACTTTGGGAGGCCACGCTGGGCAGATCATGAGGTCAGCAGTTCAAGACCAGCCTGGCCAACATGGTGAAACCCTTTCTCTACTAAAAATACAAAAATTAGTTGGGCGTGGTGGCGGATGCCTATAATCCCAGCTACTCAGGAGGCTGAGGCAGGAGAATCGCTTGAACCCGGGAGGCGGAGGTTTCAGTGAGCAGAGATGGCACCATTGCATTCCAGACTGGGCGACAAAG
>NW_016107348.1:2122448-2128181 GCF_001604975.1 Cebus imitator | reverse complement strand
AAAAAAAAAAAAAAAAAAAAAAAAAAAGAGAGAGAGAGAAAATGATTCCTACCTTGAACCAGTTTTAATCTAATGAGCAAGAAAGACATGCAGACAGAAAATGATAGAAAATGTTGCATGTGTAAAAAATAAGTGATATGGCTTGGATTTGTGTCCCTGCCCAAATCGTATGTTGAATTGTGATCCCCATTGTTGGAGGAGTGGCCTGGTGGGAGGCGACTGGATCATGGGGGAGGATTTTCCCCTTACTGTTCTCATGATAGTGAGTTCTCACACTCACAAGATCTGACTGTTTAGTACGAGTGCAGTGGCTAATGTCTGTAATCCTAGCACTTTAGGAAGTTGAGGCAGGCAGATTGCTTGAAGTCAGGAATTCAAGACCAGCCTGGCCAACATGGAGAAACCCTGTCTCTATTAAAAAAAAAAAAAAATTAGCCAGCTGTGGCAGCACATGCCTGTGGTCCCAGCTACTCAGGAGGCTGAGGCATGAGAATCCCTCCAACCTGGAACGCTGAGGTTGCAGTGAGCCGAGATGGCACCACTGCACTACAGCCTGACAACAGAGCGAGACTATCTCAAAAAAAAAAATCTCATGAGAATGTATGATTTGTAGGGGATGACTCCCCAGGCCCCTTAGATAGGAATTTGGGCAAAAAAAAAAATCGTAGTTTAGTACTCAATAGCTTTGAGTGGATGGTACCCCATAGTTTTGGTCAGGCATTGATGGAGTGAGCCTTCTATGTGCAGACAGGACAGTGCCCTGAGAAGAGCATGCGCTCTTGAGTCCAAATCATGCCTCTGCCACTTATTAACTATGTGGCCTTGTCAAGAAATGCAATTTATCTGAACTTTAACAAAATAATAATACCTGCTGGCAAAGTTGTTATGAGGAATAGAAATAATACACATGAAGTACCTACCCAGGGCACAGTAACCATTGAACGCACGGCCAGAGATTAGTGTTGTGATCAAACCAGATTTACTACCAAGGCACACTGAGTGGCCTGATGGGTTTATCCTGCTGCACGGCAAGCCGCTCACGCGTGGGCTGTGCTCAGTGTGGCTGTGATTATATGGGGCATGGGAAGTAGTCCCTGGAGAATACGTAGAGGAAGACATCCCAGGTGCCATTTCCTGTGCAATAGGCTTACACACACACCTCTCCTTTAGTCCCCACGTTGACACTGGAAGGCAGGTATTGACTAGACCCAGTTTTTATAAAACTGAGGCTCAGAGAAGTTTAAACAACTTAAGATCACCCTGATACTAAGTGAAGGACACAGAATTCACATTGTGTTCTTAAAGGGTTTATAGTCCAGCCAGGGAGATGAGCTGCGCAGAAACAGATAAATACCAACACAGAATAGCTAAGTGTCAGTTGAATGGCACAGCTGAAAAGCACTAAGGAGTTTAGTAAGGGAATTATTTTCCTGAGGATAGGCCATCAGGAAGACAAAAGGAAACTAGAGGATTAGAAGTTCCTCTGTCTTACTGAACATCTCTAAGTTCTTTGCTGTCGCCATCGCAACTGCCTATGGGTCCTCTTAGCCCAGCCCAGCAGCTTCAGGGAAGGAGGCAGTACTGAGCCCCTCACCCTCCCCATCGCCTTTGTTTCATGGCTTATTTATACGCAGGCCCTTGAAAGTTTTATTCAACCTGTGTCTTCAGCATTACTATGAAAACTCATTGCAGAGTTGTCGTTCTTTGTTTCTTCTTTATTTTTTTTGAGATGGCGTCTTGCTCTGTTGCCCAGGCTGGAGTGCAGTGGTGTGATCTCAGCTCACTGCAACCTCCACCTTCCGGGTTCAAGTGATTCTTCTGCCTCAGCCTCCTGAGTAGCTGGGATTACAGGTGTGTGCCACCATGCCCGGCTAATTTTTGTATTTTTAGTAGAGACAGGGTTTCACCATGTTGGCCAGGCTGGTCTCGAACTTCTATTTTTGTTGTTGTTGTGGAGTCTCGCTCTGTCGCCCAGGCTGGAGTGCCGTGCTGCAGTCTCAGCTTGCTACAACCTCTGCCTCCCAGGTGCAATCAATTCTCCTGCCTCACCCTCCTGAGTAGCTGGGATTATAGGCACCTGCCACCACACCCAGCTAATTTTTTTGTATTTTTAGTAGAGACCCAGTTTCACCATGTTGGCCAGGCTGGTCTCGAACTCCTGACTTCAGGTGATCCGCCCGCCTCGGCCTCCCAAAGAGCTGAGATTACAGGTGTGAGCCACTGTGCCCCCAGCCAGAGTTGTATTTCTTCTGTTAGCAGAAAACCCGGGGACTGTTTTACAGAAATACATTCTAGATTACATTCTCTAAAATTATGTTCTGTGATGTGAGCCTGATTTGTCTATAAGCATATGTCTGGGCCATTTTTGTACTTGCTAATTTTCAGAACATCATTGGGCTCTGTTGCCTACAGAGTCTGGCTTGTAGGAGATATTACAGCAGTTCATTTCCTCAATATGCATGCGTACTGAGTGCCTACTATGTGCCAGGCTCTGGAGTCTCAGGCCTCATGGCGCATATATTTCGTGAAGGCTGATTAACTAATGAAGGCCATATGAACTTGATTTAATTATCAACATTTGTGGCAGGTAATTAATAAGAAATTGGGGTAAACAAACTCTGTGGCTTGAATGAAAATACAGTGTATACAGTGCCACAAAGAGAAACTAATAATTCCTTGTGGCAGAGGGCAATTTTGAAAATTTCATCATTAGGCCTAGAAACACGTCATCTTCTAAACTAATTTCAAGTCTGTGAAGCTACAGTAGTTTACAGCTCTTTGAAATTTGATCTCAATTTCAGTTGCAAAGACCTAAATTGGACGAGAACAGCTTGTCTTTCTTCTTCAGGAATCCTCAGGGAGCAGTGGCCATTCAGTCTTTTAACAGTATGGTGGAGGGCAGTGCTCAGCCTTGGTGGGTTACATCTGGTTTGGCAACTTCCTGTTGTGTGTAACGCACAGTCTGTGCATTTGTAGCTGTTTTGTGAGTAATAGGCAGTGTGTGTGTGTGTTGGGTATTTTAAAGTGCATGAGAGGGTTGTGTTTCAGCAGCTGATGGGTGCCAAATGTTTGACTTTTTCTTATTTCTGCCCTTCAGATTCCCCCAGAATTGTCACCTTCTAGAGGGTGGGTCTTCCCAGTGTGTTCCGGGAATTCTCTGTTCATGCCACTGTCGTGTTGCTCAGAAAACAATAGAGCTTTCAGTCAGCTCAGGTAAGCTTAGAATCTGCGCTGATGCCTCAGAAAAGAGGAAAGGCCGGCACGGCTCCAGCTTGGGCGGCAGTCTTACTTCCTTGGTCTCACCTCCTTTCCCATTTTGGAGGCCTCCCGTTTCATCCGGTAGCCTCCTCTCAGAGGCTGATTTCTCCCAGGTTGTTCCCACAACGGTTCCCAGTTGGCCCGTTTGTGTCCTCAGAGGTCTGGCCGCTGCCACTGCACCTGCCCCAGACCCAGTGTCACCTCGCCAGGCTTCAGCCAGCCTGGCCTTCCAGCTGCCACCCAGCAGCTCAGCTCAGTGACTCAGAACCTTCTGGCCCAGACCTTCACACCCGACTCCTGCCCAGGGGCAAATGCAGAAGCCTCTGCTGGTGCAGCCAACACAGAGTAGGGGGAAAGGGGACCCTTACCAGCTCAGGGCATTGGTAAGAGTGGGTGGAATTTGCATGTTAAGAACATTCATTAACCAAATACTCAAATGGAGATAGAAAAGCAAATTCGGACTAGTTACATTTCTGGAAGATTTCAGATATTTGGGTCCCCAAGATGGCTGATAACTCATTTCTCAGCACCTTTTCTCTAGCCTTCAAGAAAAACAGTGCCTCATGTAAGAACCTCTGAATTCTGATTTAGGTATGTGTTAGGTGGGGTGGGAGTATTGACGAAATGTTTCAGATCACTAATCTCACAGACATCGCAATGACAAGATAAAGTTTATTAGATAAAGAACTTTTTTTTTTTTTTTTGAGACAGAGTCTTGCTCTGTCACCCAGGCTGGAGTGCAGTGGCGTGATCTCAGCTCACTGCAACCTCCACCTCCCGGGTTCAAGCGATTCTCCTGCCTCAGCCTCCTGAGTAGCTGGGATTATAGGCGCATGCCACCATTCCCAGCCAATTTTTTTTTTAGAATTTATTTTTAGTAGAGACAGGGTTTCACCGTGTTAGCCAAGATGGTCTCTATCTCCTGACCTTGTGGTCTGCCTGCCTCAGCCTCCCAAAGTGCTGGGATTACAGGCATGAGCCACCTCACCCAGCCTAGATAAACAATGTTAATGCAGCTGAAATCTTTGAAGAATTCAGACCAGTCCTTGGATCATTCATCCTGAGCACCTGGAATGTTACATAATCCTGAGTGGGCTATTTCCCCTCTATGACTTCAGCTGTAAGATGACACTGTTCTTTTGCACAAGTACATGAAGAGTAGCTAATTAAAATACTGTACTAGTTCATTCAAGAGGTATTTACTGAGTTGCTACTATGTACAAGGCATCATGCAAACAGACTGTGCAACATTACATGAATTTTTAAAAATAGATTTCCATAAATAAACACTATGATAGGATTATGCAACATCTTTCAGGGAATTTTAACCATTTGGACATACTACACAGTGGTTCTGGTTCTACCAGTCTAAATGAATTGACCTGTTTTTTTTCACCATCACTCCTCCCTTTCAATTCAATTCATTCATTCTGGTGTGCAGCCCTTTTCTGTGCTTTCTATTTGTATGACCAGAGAGCCGCCATTTCAGCCTGTGCTCTGCACAAGGATAGATAACCCACTGAGGAATAAATAGGGGCAAAATCCACTCTGGGTTCTGCTGGCCAAGCCAGGTGACCTGGCCTGGGCTGCCGACCTCCCAGAGGAAGGGTTCATTTTTCCAGTTTGCACATGTGCTATATGTGGGTTAGCTGAGGCCTGCTCATGTCTTCAGTTGGTTCACAAACCAGAAACAGAGCAAATGGCCAGAGATTAGTGTCGTAATCACACTAGATTTACAACCAAGGCACGCTGAGTGGCGTGATGGGTTTATCCTGCTGCATGGCAAGCTGCTCACGCGTGGGCTGTGCTCAGTGTCGCTTTTACTCAGCCACGCCAGCCATGGGGAAGCAGGAGGGGAGCTGGCTGGAGAAGGCGGCCTCAGTGAGAGCCTTGATGCATTCCCCTGGAGCCACAGTTTGGGGCCTCTCCCTCAGCAGGGGTCCCCACAGTCTGAGTGTTTTCAGAAATCTTATGTCTAGGGAACCCCAAATCTTACATGCAGACCCCAGGCTCTGAACTCATATTTAACTACTGAAGGGCATCGGCATCTCTCCAGTGGTTGAACTTGACCTTCTTACTAAGAACCAGCCGGGCAGACATCAGAAGCCTCAGGCTCCACAGCAGAAGCTGGTGGGCAAATAGATCAGGAGCACCTGCTTTCACCACCGGAATGAAAGTTGAAGGCCAAGAACACTTGCTTGTCCTGTGGTGCAGGGGTTGGATGGAGGTGTGAGTCTTATAAGTGGAAGAGAACTAAGTGTTGCGATTTAAAGGAAGAACATCTGCCCCCGCCCCCGAATGCCCCCAAACCTCCAAGATTCCACAGATTCCCTTGTCTTAACTCTTCTCACAGAAGTAAGCTAAGGTAGTCAGTCTCACCGTAATTGCGTTAAATTCAATGATCCTGGTTTTCTAACTGCTAGATAATCCACTGAAGCCAAAGGAGCTTTGGTGGATTGAGGGAGCCCACAGAGG
>NW_016107348.1:2116136-2122433 GCF_001604975.1 Cebus imitator | reverse complement strand
TACCCAGGCTGGAGTGCAATGGCGCGATCTCGGCTCAACGCAACCTCCGCCTCCTGGATTCAGGCAATTCTCCTGCCTCAGCCTCCTGAGTAGCCCAGCTAATTTTTTGTATTTTTACTAGAGATGGGGTTTCACCGTGTTGACCAGGATGGTCTCGATCTCTTGACCTCGTGATCCACCTGCCTCGGCCTCCCAAAGTGCTGGGATTACAGGCTTGAGCCACCGCGCTCGGCCCCAGATTCCCTTGTCTTAACTCCTCCCACAGAAGTAAGCTAAGGTAGTCAGTCTCACTGTAATTGCGTTAAATTCAATGATCCTGGTTTTCTAACTGCTAGATAATCCACTGGAGCCATAGAGCTTTGGTGGATTTGAGGGAGCCCACAGAGCCTGGGTAGACCAAGAAGCATCTGTCACATTCGTTGTTTGGATTTAGTTTCCTACAGTACCCAGCACAGTTATAGACCTATTAGAGCCATGTCACATACTAGTATATGAATATATAAAATAAATACACTTTTGCTAAATAATTTAAAGAAATAGGGGTGTGTTAGGAGTTGAATTGTTTCCCCCACAAAAAAATGCTGTTGAAGTCATAACCCCCCCGCACCTCTCAGAATGTGGCCTTCTTTGGAAATAGGGTTGTTGCTGATGTAATTTGGGGAGGTGTCTTCCTGCAGTAGGGTGCACTCCTAATCCAGTATGACTAATGGTCTCATGAAGAAAGAAAATTTGGACACAAAGCCATGCATGCAGGGAGAACACCAAATGAAGACTAGAGTGACGCAGCCAGAAGGCAAGGAACAACCAGAAGCTAGGAGGGAAGGCTGCAGCTGATCCCTCCCCAGTCCCTTTAGAGGGAGCATGCTCTGCCACACTTCATTTCGCACGTCTGGCCTCCAGAACTGTGAGACAATAAATTTCGGTTGTTCCAAGCCACCCAGTTTTTGTGGTCCTTTTTTTTTTTTGAGACGGAGTCTCACTCTGTCGCCCAGGTTGGAGTGCAATGGAGCGATTTTGGCTCACTGCAACCTCCGCCTCCTGCGTTCAAATGATTCTTCTGCAGTAGCCTCCAGAGTAGCTGGGACTACAAGTGCACGCCACCACGCCCGGCTAATTGTGGTATTTTTAGTAGAGATGGTGTTGTATTAGAGTGAGTAAATCAAATTAACATTAAGATAAAAGTATGCCAAATTGTAGGGTTTTTATTGTTGGTGGCCATGGAGGACTTATTTTTTTTCGGGGTGGCCCAGGGAGTTTGTTACTATATTTTATGTAGTTTGGGTTATTTTGGGGTTATGTGTCCCGGTGTCTGGCCATCCCACCCCAAATGGTGGCTATTTTAGTTTATAAAGGGTATGAAGTTTTCCCGGGGTTAACTTTGTACTGGTTAGAAAACTTTGTTTTGAAATTTGTTGTTATGTACTGGAGGGGGTGCAGGGCCGGGAGTTTGATGATCCTATTTGTGCTGTTTTTTTTGGGGCCTTTTGGTGACTACCCGGGTTTTTTTGTTTTTGTGATGTAGTCAATTTTGATAAGTTTTGAATTTAAATTTTGTTTGTTTTAGTATTGGTTTTAGTAATGTTTTTGTAGCTAAATTTTGTAAAGAGGAGACAGCTAGGTTGATGGGCCTGTTTTTGGTTTGGGCCAGGCGAGCAGGTGGAAGGGACCAGGGGAATGTGTATGGTTTTCCAGTGCTATGCCACAAAGGGCAGTAGTAAGTTTTGTAAAGATTTAATGCTGCTTGGGAATGGTCCTTTTTTAGATATGTTTTGGCATTTAGAGGCCTAGGGAATGTTGGGAAATGGCAGAATGGGTGAACCAAGAGGTTTACCGGGTGTGAATTTTGAATTCACTACGTTTTTAAGACAGCGTAAAGGTTTTGTTAATCAGTCTTTATTAAACCTTGGCAGCCGACTTTTTGATGGTCGGGATGATGTTAATTTATTGACCCGTGGTAAGCACTTGGGCAACGCCCATAATAACACTGAATCTTTTTTTTGACAAGAGACAATTACTTTTTTTTTTTTTTTTTTTGACAGAAGAATTAATTACTCCTTTTTTACCTTAAAGGGGCAAAGAGGGCTGGTAGTTTCTTATTTAAGGTTTGATTCCTTAAGACAGAGAAAAAAACTACACCCAAGTTGTCGGGGGCAGAATTTTCTCTTGGACATGAAAAAGAGGAAGAATGACGCCTTAATGATAGAATAAGAAGAAAAGGAAAGAGAACAGAGTTACTTTTAGGGATGTAAACTTAATTAGAGTTTTTTGAAGTTAATGGTTATGTAGCCAATGGAGAATATTATTTACTTTAAGAGTAATAGGTCTAAACCACTGTATATTAGCTAGTAACTGCTTTAGGAAACTAGAGGACTTAGAATAAAGACAGAGCCACATGAGAGATAGACGGACACAGGGTGGGTGTCCCCCAAGGGAGACTAGTTTGATGCTGGTCCAGCCACATTCCCAGAGGGATGTTTTAGAGTGTTTTGGCTAAGGTGTACTCATATAAACCCCAGGCCTGGTTACTGAAAGGGTGAATCACCGTTATGTCTTATGATGTCCTCGTGGAACCACAGGTGAAGGTCCTCACAAGCCCTGTAGCCTGCTGGCCATGGGACTACACATATACACTTTTACTTTCACACTTACACAGAGGTTATGGAACACAACCGAAAACTGGCTGGAGCAGCCACCCGGGTGAGACTCTGAGAGGGCTTTTGTCTGGTGATGGATGAAAAATCTCGCTCGGGTCTCCAAATGTTGTATTAGAGCAAGCAAAGAAAATCAGCATCAAGAAAAAAGTATG
The DNA here is from genome assembly GCF_001604975.1 of Cebus imitator. NCBI lineage: Eukaryota > Metazoa > Chordata > Mammalia > Primates > Cebidae > Cebus > Cebus imitator. The sequence goes on along the minus strand of NW_016107348.1, from coordinate 2,119,627 downwards.
CCCAATTGCAGGGTTTTAATTGCCGGCGGCCACAGAGGACTTATGTCTCTCCAACCCATGGCCCCATACTTAGTGGGAGCAAGGTATTTAAGCTGCAAAACTACATCCTTGTGGGGACTATGCAAGCAAGCAGATTGTACAGAAGCCAAGGTCAGCAGTTTGTTGCAAGGGGCAATACTGGAAAATTTTTAACTATACAAAACAACATTTTTGAGAATTACAATAACAGTTCTGAGAACTACATGTTTTAGGGTTTTTATTCTAAGATGACGGTGTCTAAATCACTATAAGGTGGCAGTCCTGGCCGGGCGTGGTGGCTCAAGCCTATAATCCCAGCACTTTGGGAGGCCGAGGCAGGTGGATCACAAGGTCAAGAGATCGAGACCATCCTGGTCAACACAGTGAAACCCAATCTCTACTAAAAATACAAAACATTAGCTGGGCATGGTGGCGCATGCCTGTAATCCCAGCTACTCAGGAAGCTGAGGCAGGAGAATTGCCTGAACCCAGGAGGCGGAGGTTGCGGTGAGCCGAGATCGTGCCATTGCACTCCAGCCTGGGTAACAAGAACGAAACTCCATCCCAGAAAAAGAAAAGATGGCAGTCCTTAGGTCCTGTCTTAACTCCTATCTCAGTGGGACTTCACCATATTGGCCAGGCTCGTCTTGAACTCCTGACTTTGTGATCCGCCCACCTCGGCCTCCCAAAGTCCTGGGATTACAGGAATGAGCCACCATGCCCGGCCTTTGTGTTACTTTTAAACGACTGCCCTTGGAAACCAGTGCAAAGTGGGATAGGGAGATGGTAGAGAGTATGACACTGTGACATGTTGCATCTTTCCCAAAACAGCCACAATGATATCTCCCATCTACATGCTCTTCTTGAGATGGAGTGTCGCTCTGTTGCCAGGCTGGACTGCAGTGGTGCCATCTTGGCTCCCTGCAACCTACAACCTCCACCTCCTGGGTTCAAGCAATTCTCCTTCCTCAACCTCCTGAGTAGCTGGGACTACAGGTACCTGCTGCCACGCCTGACTGATTTTTTGTATTATTAGGAGAGACAGGGTTTCACCCAGTTCAACTCACTGGTGTCGAACTCCTGAGCTCAGGCAATCCACCCGCCTCAGCCTCCCAAAGTGCTTGGATTACAGCCATGAGCCACTGCGCCCAGCCCTATGTGCTCTTCTTACAATGTAACTCTGACAATCTTCCTATTGAGTGTTGGGGTCTATATATCCTCTTTTTGAACCTGAGCAGGATTTTATGACTTCCTTGACCAATGAGAGTATCATAAAAATGATACCTTACTCAGGAGGCTGAGGCAGGAGAATTGCCTGAACCCAGGAGGCGGAGGTTGCAGTGAGCCGAGATCGCGCCATTGCACTCCAGCCTGGGTAACAAGAGCGAAACTCCGTCTCAAAAAAAAAAAAAAAAAAAAAAAATGACACCTTGTGACTTCCTAGGTTACATTATATAAATGCTATGCACTTTGGCTGTGATCTCTCGGGATACTCACTCTGAGGGAAGCTAGCTGCCATGTAAGCAGTGACTGCCCTGAGGCCACCATGTTGTGAGGAAGCTCAGCTAACCCATACAGAGAGATCACATGGAGAGTTTCCAAGACTACACGGAGGGGATGCAGGAGATGCCTGGCCACCACCCCTGGCTGCCCCATATCTATTGCAGCCATCACTTGCCTCCAACTCGATGAGAAGCCAGAACTGCCTACCCAAGCCCTATCCAAATTCCTGACCCATAGAAACTATGAAAGAAAACAAAATGGATATTGTTTTAAATCAGTAGGTTTGGGGTTTTGTTACAGAGTCTGTGGGGTTTGGGGCAACCAAACCCGTAACACTCGTGTATGTTGTGGGTGTGGTCAGGAGCTTCAAGCAGTGGACCTTAGTCTATGGGAGACAGAGGAGAACATGGCTCTTAGGGGAAGGAGAACTGGAAAAGAAGGATCTGCAATCATCGATCTGGTGTTGGAAAGTAGATGGCTCCATTTTGCTCTGAAAGGAAAGAGGTTTTTAGTCAGATTACAAGAATGTTTCCTCACAGCTCAAAAATAAAGTATGCAGTGTTCAGCAAAATCTGAGAAACAGACATTGACAGTTTTAGCCTGCTTTGTCAAGATTCTCTTAGTACTTGACAAACTTTAGCTCAAATTTGTAAACTCCATAAGATAAAAAGCAGGAATTCATAAACTCACAGTCTGTATAATTCTTGAAAGAGGGATGGCATTGTAAAAAAAAAATTGTTTCACTAGCTATCATTTATTGAATTAGGATTCATGCTGTACTTTATTTATAAAGAAAACATGCTGATTTTCCAATCAAGTGGTTGGTTTTACTTTGATTTAATGACATGCTTTTGTACAGTTATCAACTGAATTGGGGTTGAGGTCTATGTTTTATGAAACATGTTTTAGGAAAACCAAGCTTCTGGTCCACTTTGGGTTTAAAGCATGATTCACGTCTCCTCAGTACTATCCTCTGATCAATCTGAGCAATTAGTGAAGCCAGAGGCAAGGCTCTGTTGTAAGCTCTATGACAACAGGCATCATGTCTGTCTTCTTCATTGTTGTATCCCAGCAACCAGTACAGTGCCTGGAGCACAGCAGCTTCTTCATGTATACTTAGTGAAGGAATTTATGTTATTCCATCTTATCAAGAGCCTATATATCTCCTACTTCTCCTCCCCTTTTCCTTACTCTAAGTCCCATTCTCTGACGGTATCTACTCTTATACATTTCATGTTTTGAACAATGAATTTAGAAGCAAAAGAACTTTCATTTGCTTGGGGTGAAAGAATGGTGGTCAAAATGGAAAAATGATGGAAGTCTTGAAACAAAGGACATTGTCTCAGAAGTCAATAGTAATTAATAATAAAAAGATGGTTTGGAAAAAGACAAATCAAGATCCCCATATCTTCTCTGACCCAACTTCTAGGGGGACAGTTTCCCTGGACAGATGTTGTACTATTTTGTTGATGTCAGGCATCACCTATGAAAAGAGACCGCTCCCACACAAGCATCATCCATGCTATGTGTCCCCTACGTGGTCAGAGGGTTGTCCCAGGTCCTTCTGCAAGCCCACTGTGAGAGCCAAGCCATTTCTGAATGGAGCTCGAAGCAGCAGGTGCAGAAAATAAAACTCTGGAGAGACGCACGAGAGTCTGAAGCCCCCTGACCCCTTCCACTTGCCTCTCACCTCGGGGCCGCCTTCTCCAGACGAGAACACCAACACCAGCCAGCACAATGACGAGGACAGTGGACCCAGTGACAGCTTTCATCACGAGAGGGATAGTTTCTGATTCTGAAAGCAAGCAAATGAGGAGAAATCCACAAGTCCCCTTTCCGGGACTTTTGTCCCTGTGATCATTAGGAAACCCAACACCATTTTCCTATCGTTGCTTCTCACTCATCAATCTGACTACTAATGGAATATATGCTTGTGTTTTCTTGTGTTTAACTTTTTTTTTTTTTTTTTT
>NW_016107348.1:2095553-2115841 GCF_001604975.1 Cebus imitator | reverse complement strand
TTTTTTAGATAGGAGTCTTACTCCCGTCATGCAGGCTGGTATGCAGTGGCGCAATCTCTGCTCACTGCAACCTCCACCTCCCAGATTCAAGCAATTCTCCTTCTTCCCAAGTAGCTGGAATTACAGGCATAAGCCACCACGCCTGGCTAATTTTTTTTTGTATTTTTAGTAGAGACGGAGTTTCACCATATTGGACAGGGTGTTCTCAAACTCCTAACCTCAGATGATCTGCCCACCTCAGCCTCCCAAAGTGCTAGGATTACAGGTGTGAGCCACCACGGCCCAGCCTTTTTTTGGGGGGTTGGAGTCTCACTCAGTTGCCCAGGCTGTAGTGTAGTGACATGATCCTGGCTCACTGCAATCTCTGCTTTCCAGGTTCAAGCAGTTCTTGTGCCTCAGCCTCCTGAGTAGCTGGGATTACAGGCACGCACCACCATGCCGAGCTAATTTTTTTATGTTTTAGTAGAGTTGGGGTTTCACTATGTTGGCTAGGATGGTCTCAAATTCCTGACCTCAAGTCATCTGCCTGCCTCAGCCTCCCAAAGTGCTGGGATTATGGGCGTGAGCCACCGCAACTGGCCATGTTTAATTCTTAAATCTTTAATTTATAATGTAGTAAATAGCAATAGATATAACCCACATCTATAAAAGCTCTTTGGGGGTCCTCAATAATTTTTTAATAGTATTAAGGAGTCCTGGTTCCAAAAAGGGTGAGAACGACTTATTTAAAAGCCCCATTCTAAGGCACACTGGGTGAGGCAGTGATCTATCCTCCCCTCCCTGGCAGGGAGCATGGCTTCCTGCCCACCCATCTCTCCAGGCTCTCTCCCCAGACAGCCATGATCCCCTTGCTTACCCTGAGGGACCTGAAGAACAATGTGGACACCGCAGTGCTCCACATGACAGGAGTAAAGGTCGCTGCTCTGAGGATCAAGCTCAACTGACGCCCACCTTTGATAGGTTCCATCCCCACTGGGAAGAATGTCTCCATAATCCATTTCTTGGACAATTTCTTCCCCGTTTTTCATCCATGTCATGTAAATTTCTGGGGGGTAAAAGCCATGGGCTTTGCAGAAGAGAGTTGTAATCCCTGGAAAAGTTTCTTTGCGATTTACTCTGACCAGTGGGGGCTCTAGGAAGAAGAAGCTAAAGTTAAATTAAAGACTTTATGTACTGGGCATGTAATATTAGAACCTGGCAACTGGCTTTCACAATTTTTCTTTATTGCAGAAAACTTCTAAAGCTAAGAATGACCCAGAACTCACGTTCATCAACAATACACTTATTTATGCATACTTCCCACAATGGCAGTGCTCTAGGTAGTGAAGAATGCGGAGTTCGGCCATGCTCCATCCTCTAAGGGAGGAAAGCCATCCCGCTTTGAATGTTTCGGAAGTGTGCTGGGTTGTTTATTATTAACCTTTGAAATACCTTTATGTGTCAAGGAAAACTGACCCACAAAACGTACAGGTGACTGTTCCCTATAAGTAAGTCAGCAAGGGATTGGAGATGAGAACTCTCTATTTTCAGTGCACATAAATAATATAGCCATCCCTACTCAGTTTTGACTCTGGATTGCCTTGTGTACTCAGGGTGCCATTTTGATGACTACCATCAGGCACAAACATATGTAACAGATCATGACATGATTGTGCCTTCAAAGAAATTGATATCATAAAAGGGCTCCAACAGTGACACCAAAGAAGTATCCATGTATGACTTTGCTTCCTTGTGACGCCTCTGTTAATTTTCCATTCAGTCCTATCCTTAATGTTTCTTGCTGAAAATGGGTCATGCGGCCATACCAAGACCAAACGCACTGTCTGGGGTCACTGCTTCCTGCTCGTCTCTGACCCCCACCTTATCACTGGCCAGCCCAATACAGAGAAGAGCCTTCACTCCAACAGCGCTTTCCTTGTCTCTTTACCGAGGCATGACATTTGGAAGTAGAAAAAGGCTTTCCAACATTAAAAGTAAAATAAATGCTACTAGGAGAGATTGTGCTTTTTGGCAGGACATGTAAGAAATTAATCCAAGATCTTTTTTTTTTTTTGAGACAGAGTTTTGCTCTTGTTGCCCAGGCTGGAGTGCAATGGCAGGATCTTGACTCACTGCAACCTCCGCCTCCTGGGTTCAAGTGATTCTCCTGCCTCAGCCTCCCAAGTAGCTGGGATTATAGGCATGCACCACCGCGCCTGGCTAATTTTGTGTTTTTAGTAGAGACAGGGTTTCACCATGTTGGTCAGGCTGGCCTCAAACTTTCAGCCTCAGGTGATTCACCCGGCTCAGCCTCCCAAAGTGCTGGGATTACAGGCTGAGCCACCATGCCTGATCCTGAGATCCTTTCATAGGAGTGTGTGTGTGTGTGTGTGTGTGTGTGTGTGTGTGTGTGTGTGAAAGTGTGTGTGTAAGTGTGTTTTGACCCAAAGGTTGAGAATCCATTAGGACACTGAAGGTAGATAGAGGCCTGGAGAGAGGAGTAGATAGGCTCAAGTCAGACTTCCTATGCTCTTCCCACACACATTGTATCTAGGAGTTTCCTGTAGCATGATACAGGCATGATTCATTTTGAATAATAAGATCATACCTGAAAAGTTCTGTATGAACTAAAAGTTGATCAACTGAATCATATCTTTAAGGTACCAGAGGAGCTCTTTGCTGAAAGGAATCTTATCATTAATACTTTTTTTTTTTAATAGGGTCTTACGAGGTGCAGTGGCTCACGCCTGTATTCCTAGCACTTTGGGAGGCCGAAGCAGACAGATCACGAGGTCAGGAGTTCAAGACCAGCCCAACCAACATGATGAGACCCTGTCTCTACTAAAAATTAAAAAAAATAATTAGCCGGGCATGGTGGTGCATGCCACTCCGGAAGCTGAGGCAGGAGAACTGCTTGAACCTGGGAGGCAGAGGTTGCAGTGAGCCAAGATCGCGCCACTGCACTCCAGCTTGGCGACACAGTGAGACTGTCTCAATAAATAAATAAATAGGGTCTCGCTCTGTCACCCAGGCTGATCATGATCATGGCTCACTGCAGCCTTGACCTTATCCTCCCCACTCAGCCTCCTGACTTACAGGCATGTACCACCATGCTCAGCTAATATTTTTTTTAAAGAGAGACAGGGTTTCAGTCTCATAATGTTACCCAGGCCAGTCTTAAACTCCTGGCCTCAGGTAATCCTCCTGCCTCAGCCTCCCAAAGTGCTAAGATTACAGGCGTGAGCCACAGTGCCCAGCCTCATTAATCCGTTAGTAAAGCAGAGACCCCCACTCTGTTTATCCTGGTAAATCCAGATTTTCACTCCTGCTGGTAGTATGTGAGCCCTTCATTAACTAAACAATTTGTAAGAATTGTTCCACCTCCTAAAGAATTTCCAAGCTTATCATTGAAGGAATGGAAGAATTTGCCTCAGTGGATCCCCAAAAACAAGGTGCCCCACCTCTCTGTGTACACATGTGGGCGTATACACACAGGTATATAAACACATGCACACACACACCAGGCCACTCAGAACAAGAACCCTCCTATGAACTCAGCCTTCCTGAAAAAAGTTTTTTAAAAGCAAGGGGCTTTTCCTATTATGTCCAACTACTTCTGTTAAACATTTCCTTATTCTTTTTCTACTTTTTCTTCTTACTAAATTTTTTTTTCTGAAACGGAGTCTCACTCTGTTGCTAGGCTGGAGTGCAGGGGCGCGATCTCCACTCTGTCAAGACAAGGGGGACTGCCAAATCTTGTCAAGACGCCGCTCAAAAGTAAGGAGGGAAAGTTTTCAGGGGGCTCTAGCCATGAGATCACAATAGGCCAACTAAAGAGATGGCTGTAGGATAGGGTGGATGTAACCTAGACTGGAGGAGTTATGTATAGAAACAGTTGTTCAGGCAGTGCGGGAGTGAGGCCTTCTCTCTTTCTTTACCTGTTCTTTGTAGGGTGTCTTTCCCATACTCCAGGAATCTCTTTAGCCAGGCAATACATTCTTCTTCCAGCCAATTCTTCTGATATTGCAACTCATGCTGATTGGCCTCCCATGCCCGCTTGATGGTGTGAGCCACATTATCGACAGCCAGCCAGGACAGGGTGTCTTTATCGAAGATCATGAAATCCTGTCCGTCATATGCATACTGGAGAAATCCTGTGGTGCTTCCATCCTCCATCAGCTCACAGCCAATCATTCTCTGGTAAGTGTGAGACCCTGAAACACACATGCAAACCTAAAGGGGTTCACACAGGGACAGAGGTGGGCTCTCAGGTGCTGGGACGGAGCATGGCTGGAAGCATCCTCTGGTTTACAGACCTATTGTGGCATCGCTGAGTCCCCAGGAGGTCCCTCTTATGGAAGCCCACCTGGCAGCAGGTATCTGTGAAGTACCTACCGCCTGTCAAAGGGGCATGATAATTCCTTCCTCGGGGAGTTGTCCTGTAATGGGAATGACTGATACGCTTTGTGGCTATTCTGAGTGCAGCGGAGGAGGGAGAGAGATGCAGGAGGCAGAAACACCCCTGGGTAAGTTAATGTCATTATGCACAAGCAAGCGAGTCACTGGGCCTGGATACCAGGAAGTGAGACACGGAATGGGCAAATTTAGAATGGGAAAGGAGATGCATGTCAGAAGCCTGAGTGGAAATGGGATGCAGATACAGATACAGAGATGGGGAAGAGTGGGTGTGGCAGATGACAGAGCGCTTCTGGGGGACACAGGGACAGTCCAGAAGACGCACAGGCAGATGGGAGGCCCTGAACTCCACCAACCCGATTCCCAGGCTTTGCCAGAAGCCACAGCAGGTGCAAGTCAGCATCGCTCATTGGAGGTCAGCCCGGGGGCCTCTGTGGGGCGGGGCAGGGCAGAAGCGTCCATCTCTGCCGCCTGCACACCTGAGTGATTGTAGTGCCTCTGCAGGCGATTCAGTTCCACCTTGAACATCTGCTGCCAGCCCCTCAGCAGCTGAGTGTACCTCTCCCAGTGATCAGGCGCGAGGTTCTCTGCCATCCATGGGGCCCGCGGCTCCTTCTGCCGAGTGATGCTGTCGTATGTGGTGATAGGGTGCGAGTCCACATACCCAACCGAAATAAATTCAGGGACCCCATGGCCAGGATCTGAAACGCCCAGGCGAAAATATCTCAGAGAGTGCGTCCCTGGGAAGGAGGCAAAGAAGGAAGACATGTAGGGTCTCAGACGATGCAGATCCTTCAGCTGTATCCACTGAGCCCCACACGAGTGCTCCCTGCTCAGCTGCACCCAGGCCTCCAGGCCCCAGCTGCTGTTTCCTCTTACAGAACCACAGAACCGAAGAACCAAGGGCCTGGACAGGACTGTAGAGCTCCAGTCCAGCAACTTGGAGCCTTCTTGTTCAGGTTTGCAAATGCAGGGTGGAATTTTACAGGTAATCTCAACTCGTAGACAAAATATGGAATGCTGCTGTGGTTGGAGGGGGAAGAGGGAAGATCACTCACTGGGGACACAGGGGAGCTGTCCCTGCGGGAGCCCTCGACAACTCTGAAGGCCTGAAAACCCTGATAATGCAGCCCTCTTCTTTTACCAAGGAAGCCTCTGGTGAAAAAATGAGGACCCTTCACTCTACCTCTCTGTGTGCACGTGTGGGCGTATACACACAGGCACACAAACACACGCACACACACACCAGGTCACTCAGAACAAGAACCCTCCTATGAACTCAGCCTTCCTGAAAAAAGTTTTTTAAAAGCACCGTGCTTTCCCTATTATGTCCGACCACCTCTGTTAAACATTTTCTTATTCTTTTTCTACTTTTTCTTCTTACTAAATTTTTTTTTCTGAGACAGAGTCTCACTCTGTCGCTGGGCTGGAGTGCAGTGGCACGATCTCAGCTCACTGCAACCTCCACCTCCTGGGTTCAAGGGATTCTCCTGCCTCAGCCTCTTGAGTAGCTAGGACTACAGGCACGTGCCACCATGCCCAGCTAATTTTTGTATTTTTAGCAGAGACAGGGTTTCACCATGTTGGCCAGGATGGTCTTGATCTCTTGACCTCATGATCCGCCCACCTCGCCCTCCCAAAGTGCTGGGATTACAGGCGTGAGTCACTTCGCCCAGCACTAAATATTGTTATAAAGATTGTAATAAGGGTTAAAAGTAAACCAAAATGAAGCAAAACTGGCCCTCTCTGCCGCTCCCACACCAAACTTCTCTCACTTGTCCGAGAAGCTTAGGGCCTGATGGAGACAAAGTGGTTTCAAAAGGTAGCATGATGGGTGGTGGGATCCAAGCTGGTGTGGGCCCTCAGGAGAGACTTCCAGAGAAGGTAATGTCCTAGGGAGATATCAGGGACAGGTGGGAGGAGCAGAGTGGAGACCACATGTGCAAGCTGGAAGCATGACAAGGCAGGGCGTGTGTGGGAACCAGATGACTGGGGATGGCTGGAGCACAGCGTCAGGCATCACAGGGAGAGGTGATGCCTGGGAGGCAGAGCCCAGGCTGAGAAGGCCACGCACCCCATGCCATGCCCAAAAGCTGGCAAACAGAAGGCATGCAGCTGCGATGGCTTTCTTCGCCTGCTCTGCCTGCCGGCGTCTGAAGACTCCCATGTCCGAGCCTTTTGTCCTATTAGCTCCTGCTGTTCTGACCCATCTACATCCTTCCCAGTCCTCAAAGCCCATCTCCAAAATTATTCCCAGGACCATCCTGATATTTCATGGCCGAGTTGAGATGACAGATAGAGGCCCACATACCAGAGATCCAGATATTTAAAAGGAATAAATCAACCTAACTGTGAAATATGTTCTATCCTCCCACCTTGAGAGATGAATAGTCCTTTGTGTGGCTTCAAAGGCCAAGTTCAAATTAAAAGATCTCACACTGTGTGAAGTTCTGGGCCTGAACGTGGTGACACAGAGAAGGCTGGTGTCTCCCTCCAGTCCCCGGCCCTCGGCCTGAGCCTCCTTTTTTTCTTCCCATTTCTTGCTCCATCCAGCACTGCCAAGGGCCTCCCACCATTAAACACCTCTATTTTTTAATTCAGGCTCCAGCCACAAACTGCCTCCTGTCCAAGCTTGTCCTGGGCTTAAGTGATCCTCCCATCTCTTGGCCACCCCTCGGGCCTAGCAAGGCAGCCAGTCCACCCTTAGAAGGATGGGCCAAAGTGAGAGTTTGCTGTGTAAACCTCAGCAGCTTTGTCAGCTGGGAGGGGAACTCCAGGTTCCTGGGTGCCCGCAGTCTGCTCTGCAGTGGAGGAGCCCAGACACAGGGTGACCACCTCCCCTCAGCCTCATGCACTCCTCGCTCTGTGGGGAGGGATGTGGGTAGTAGAGGGCCAGAGTGGGGCTCTCGGAATGTGGGGCCACATCCGGGGCTTCTCCTGCCTGTGTCTAAGAGCTGAGCTACACACCACCTCCCCGCAGTGTTTCCAGATTGCCCAACCCACTGCTGCTGTCACCTTTCAAAACTCCGCTACACTCCGATCTTCTGACATGGCCCTTGCCACCACAGAGCACCTTGCAAGGGCGAATACCATTTAATGTTATTCATTCCTTCCTTCTCATTTATAAGCATACAGTTAAGAAGAAAGATCAGACAAAAAAAAAATCACAAAATAGTTGGGTTAGCTTCTGTACAAGCAAGTTTGTTTATATTTTTCTTTTCTCTAAAACTACTTATGAAAGAACTCATAATGTGCACATTACCTTTTAGAATTGACCACCCCAAGGCCAGGGTAACTTGCCTTCTAGGGGAGACAGGCCCTGAGAGGTGGCTCCCACAGCACATTCCACCTGATTGTACTGTGTGTGTGTGTGTGTGAGAGAGAGAGAGAGAGACAGTGTTTTGCTCTGTTGCCCAAGCTGGAGTGCAGCGGCATGATCATAGCTCACTGTAGCCTTGAATTCCTGGGCTTAAGTGATTCTCCCACCTCAGCCTCCTGAGTAGCTGGGACTACAAGCTCATGCCACCACTTCCAGCTAACTTTTTTTTTTTTTTTTAATAGAGACAAGGTCTTGCTATGTTGCCCAGGCTGGTCTCAAACTCCTGGTCTCAAGTTATCCTCCCACTTTGGCCTCCCAGAGCGCTGGGATTAGACATGTGCACCACCACGCCCAGCAATTGATTGCACCTGTTCTGTAAAATCATTGTAAGCTCTTCTCTCTCGCTGCCCCTGGAGCTGGGGTATAGGAGTTTGGCAGGGTTCAGAGTAGGTGCCTGGCCCCATGGGCTCCTCCCTCACAGGCATGACCCTACATGTCGGCTGCAATATTGGACAGGGTGGAGGCTGGCCTCCCACAGGCTGGGGCAGCAGAAGGTCCCAATGCCCCTCTGCATTGCTTTGACCTTTTACTTCCCCCTTCCCTTCCTGTGGTGGGTGGGGGCTTGGGTTGGGAGGGAAGACAGTGGAAGCCTCTGGGGTGGTCATGACAGCATCTTCATAAAAGTGTTGGATCTTATGAAAACAAGAGCCAGAGATAGCATGAGTTCTGTCGTAAAACGGAGAGCTACCAGATTCTGCCTTCTCTTTCCCCTGGCTTACTACCTTCTACCTGCTTCTCAATCTTAAGGCACTTAAAAACGGGGACTTAGCTTTTTTCCTTTGTATTTCCTGCAAAGCCTGGTGCAGCGAGCTTGGCACATGGTAGGAGCTTGGTAAATATTTAGTGAATTAAATTGTTGGCGAAACACTTTATTTCTGTGGTTTGGAATAATAAAATATATGCTGGAAGGAACATGAATCTATGTAACCTGGATCTTAAATATATATATATATATATATATATATATATATATATATGAGACAGAGTCTCACTCTGTCACCCAGGTTGGAGTGCAGTGGCATGATCTCGGGTCACTGCAATCTTTGCCTCCCAGGTTCAGGCAATTCTCCCTGCCCCAGCCTCCCAAGTAGATGGGATTACAGGCATCCATTACCACACTCAGCTGATTTTTGTGTTTGTGTTAATATAGATGAGTTTTCGCTACATTGGCCAGGCTGGTCTTGAACTCCTGACCTCCATTTATCCACCCACCTTGGCCTCCCAAAGTGCTGGGATTACAGGCGTGAGCCACTGTGCCCGGCCTAAAAAATATTTTTCATTCAAGGGACGGCTGGTGAATGAACAGTAGAGCTGTAATCTGGGGTCTGCAAAAGGTGCGTGCGTGTGTGTGTGTGTGTGTGTGTGTGTATGCAAATCTGCAATTGATTTTGAAATAGTTCTATTTTTTCAAATCTGGAAAGTTTTGTGGCTACTCTGGAGATATGCAACTGTCTAAAGAAGGAGGCAAAAGGAGGAACAAGTTGTGAATATTAGTTCTCACACTTTCTTAACATTCATTTGTATATCCGATGCCTCTTCTGTGCCAGCCACTCTTCTAGCCCTTAAGCTTGTACCAGACCAAATAGATGAAAATGTCTGCCCTCGTGGATTCTACACTCTAGTCAGGGTAAGGGGAGAAGATAGACTATGAAATATAATTTTTTAAAAGTACAGTGGAGAAAAATAAAACTGCAAGGCCAGGCGCGGTGGCTCAAGCCTGTAACTCAGCACTTTGGGAGGCCGAGGCGGGTGGATCACGAGGTCAAGAGATCGAGACCATCCTGGTCAACATGGTGAAACCCCGTCTCTACTAAAAATACAAAAAATTAGCTGGGCATGGGGGCATGTGCCTGTAATCCCAGCTACTCAGGAGGCTGAGGCAGGAGAATTGCCTGAACCCAGGAGGCGGAGGTTGCGGTGAGCCGAGATCGCGCCATTGCACTCCAGCCTGGGTAACAAGAGCGAAACTCCGTCTCAAAAAAAAATAAAAAATAAAAATAAAACTGCAAAGAGGAATGGACAACACTATTTAAAATAGGAAGGCCTGGCCGGGCGTGGTGGCTCACGCCTGTAATCCAAGCACTTTGGAGGCCAAGGTGGCGGATCACCTGAGGTTGGGAGTTCAAGACCAGCCTGACCAACATGGTGAAACCCCGTCTTTAAAAAAATAAAATAAAATAAAATAAAAATAAAATAAAATAGGAAGGCCTATTAAGGAAGGCCTCCCAGAAAGGTGAATTCTGAGCAAGTGTCTGCAAGGAGCTAGGGAGACTGGCAGATGTCTGGGGTCAGCAGTCTGGGCAGGAAGGGCCATGCAAAGGTGCCCAGGAAAGAACATGCCTGGCACATTCCAGGAGCAGCACAGAGGCTTGTGGCTGGAGCTGAGGGAGTGAGGGGAAAAGAAAGAGGTAGGAATCACTTCCATAGTTATTCATGGGAAAAAAAACCTCACGAAGAGCAGATTCCAGGCAGAGAATGCAGAGAGGAGAAAAAAGAAGGAAAAAAAAAAGATGCTGTGTTGTTAAGCTGGGTTGGTGTAGAACAGCCCCTGGAATCTGGGCTTTCTACTTTTATGATCTCTGGGGTCTACATTCCTGGTAGATGTCAACAAGCAAAAAAAACAACCAACCAACCAAACAAACAACAACAACAACAAACCAGTATCGACCACTTAGGACATTAGTGCCCAATAGGAGGATTTATTCCAGGCAAGTATCACAAGCATCATCTCTAAACATAATATTTACAATTCATGTAACTTTGCTTTCTTATAAAAATATAACTTTCATAAGAATTTGCATTATCTGAAGTTAAAAGAGCTAGATAGGAATATGGTCTGTTGACAGTACTGTCCAAGTAAATATTGTGGGTATTTTTTTTTAATCTCAATCTCATTCAGATTCCTGGTTTTGAAACAGTTATTCTCCACCAGCCAGGCTTGACCTCAAAGTCCAGGCCCCTAAAGGCTGGACTCTCTCTGCCAGTCACACCCATCCACCCCTGCTTCAGCCCAGCATGACTCTGCTCCAGGACATCTCATCCCTCTCCTTTTCATTTGCCATGGACCCAGTTACCCATCCGGTGCCTCCACAGGAATAAGTCGTGCTTGCTCCTTAGCTGGGCTTTTAAAATGTTACCTCCGCTGTGGTGGGAAGTTGATTGACACATGTTCGGTCAATAACTCACAACAGATAAGATGAGGAAAAGTCCAGGTACTCTCTCTCTCTTAGTACATTAAAGCTTGTGATAATTTACATCCTACCAGGATTTGCTGTAGAGATGATCAGATTTTGAATCATTTGAAAAGACCAATATCTGACCATTTTTGACCTACAAAAATGGCAATTTCATACCATTTCATCTAATCTTCCATTTCTCTTTTCTTGCCCTAATAATTTTGAAATTAAGTCTCTCTCCCTTTCCATGAACAGGTCATCAGCATCAACTCACTTATTAAGCTGAAATATACAATTTAGAATTTGGTCTTCTGTCTAAGTCAGCCAAGCTGCTTCTCAAAGAGCATTTCCTGCCTGGTCTCATCAGCTTCTGACAGTGCTGGAGAGCCTGAACAACACAACCAAACAGCTCTTAGGCCAGATGCGATGGCTACTTGAAAGTTCTAAATTATGTTCCCTTTAACCTGTACTTTAACGCATCAGGACATTCTTACAAAAGCCTGTGAAAATCACTGGATTGTAAAATAATTGATAAAGTGTTTTCACATATTCATCCATGGGGGCAATTCTTATCTATTTAGTGTCTACTATGCACAAGGAATTGGAGGCCGTGTTAGGAAGAGAAGAACAAATCAGATACCAGCTCTTTCTTCCAGGAACTTACAGTATTATTGGGGAGCTAAAGCACATAACAAAAAGATGCAATGCCACCACACACGGCAACAAGCAGTGAGTGCCCCAGAAGAGTACCAACGGGGTGCTCCAGCCACTTGGAGAAGACACACTGGCCCCACGAGAAGGGATCCACTGGGAAATGTTCCAAAGAGAAGGTGGCAGATCAGATGGGCCTTCAATGAGGCATAAAGCAGCATCTTAATCATAGTCATCACAACTGCATTTATTTATTGAGCACCTACCTTGTGTTAGGTACCATTCTAAGCCCTTGATAAACATGGGTTTCACTTATTCGTCTAACAAACTTTTGAGGTAGGTCTTACAATTCCATTCCACAGATAGAAAATAGGTTGCAGAGATATTAATTGCCCAAGATCATCTTCAGAATCCACAAGTGCAGGAACCAGAAATCACACTGTGATCTCTCTACCGGAAGCCCCTCTACCTTAGACTACCCAACCCTCCCTAGTGTAAGGGAAGTTTCCCAGGCCAGGAAGTCTCAGGCTTCTAGCCCCTGGATTATCACTGCTCTCTCCCACCCCCTTGTGTCAAGGATGACTTACTGCCACTGATTTCCCAGTCCCTGGGGCCGCAAGCTCCAGACCTTCCTACATGCAGGTGGCAGTGAGTCCTGATTGGATAACCAGCTCAACACAGTCCGATTATTTGTTGGCTCTCTCAAGTAGCGTAATGCCTTAATAAGGTCAAAATGATTATGATTCCTTGGAATGACTCTTTGGAATTTCGAGCATCGTGGGAATGAGGGGGAGGAGTAGGTGGCAATATGTTTAGTTAAGGGCATCATCATGTTCGTGGATGGTTCTGTGTGCAGCAAGAACCGTTAGTCCCCTGTCCTACTGACTTGTCTAACTACAGGAACTTACTGAAAGCACAAAAGTGCTGAATGTGACAAGTTTGGCTTGTGAGCTACTTTTCTGAGGCTATCCTTTGGAAGGTTGCCAATGTCTCACTTCATATAGGTTTATTCTTTTCTGATGGTCTAATAAGCACAGTCCTGGCTGCTGGAAACACAGCAATGCACACACGAAAGTCCCAGGCCTCTGAGCTAATTTCTAGCCAGGAGATTGGCAGTAAATACACATATAATACAAGGTCAGGTGGAGATAAAGGTTATGAAGAAAAGTAAAGCAGAGAAAAGACAGTGGAGAGGAGAGGCCTGATCTTTTAAGTAGAGGGACCAGAGGAGGTGGCATTTGAGCAGAGATGTGAATGGAGTAAGGAAGTGAGCTCTGTAGGACCACGTGGAGTTTTGGAAAATGAATGAATGAGCTCTGTTGTCTTTTTTTGTTGTTGTTATTGTTGAGACAGAGTTCGCTCTTGTTGCTCAGGCTGGAGTGCAATGGGGCAATCTCAGCTCACCACAACCTCCTCCTCCTGGGTTCAAGCAATTCTCCTGCCTCAGCCTCTTGAATAGATGGGACTACAGGCATGCGCCACAATGCCTGGCTAATTTTGTATTTTTAGTAGAGACAGGGTTTCTCCATGTTGGCCAGGCTGGTCTCAAACTCCAGACCTCAGGTGATCTGCCCACCTTGGCCTCCCAAAGCGCTGGGATTACAGGCATGAGCCATCGTGCCTGACCAAAAAAATGAATGAATGAGCTCTGGTGTCTTTTTTCCTTCACTACACTCCCTATACAATGATAACTATATGTCTCATGTTTCCCAGAAGAATCCCAATTTTATAAGTTTTATTCTTTTAAAATGATCTTTTGAAGTTATAGCAAAATGTGACTTAATATGTATACTCTTGATAGACTTTCCCCAATAAATTTAAATTCAGACATCGGAAAAAAACATACTTTGTCATTTGTGTCAATTTGAGCTCCCCAAACTAAGTGTTCAAAGAGTCATGTGTTTGATCTTTAACTTAGGCTCCTTCCCTGCAGTTCTCACCAATACTGTGGGGTAAGAGGATTGAGATCAAGTGAGAATAGACAGCTATTTCAACTAGTCAAAAGAAAAATCTACCAATTAGTTGAATTTCTCAAATTTAGATAGATTCAACACCAATTAAGAGGAGGGCCTTGGCCGGGTGCGGTGGCTCATGCCTTTGGGAGGCCAAGGCGGGAGGATCATGAGGTCAGAAGTTCAAGACCAGCCTGGCCAACATGGCAAAACCCCATTTCTACTAAAAATACAAAAATTAGCTGGGCATGGTGGCAGGCGCCTGTAATCGCAGCTGCTCGGGAGGCTGAGGCAGGAGAATCACTTGAACTCGGGAGGCAGAGGTTGCAGTGAGCTGAGATCATACCATTGCACTCCAGTTTGGGCAACAAGAGCAAGACTCCACCTCAAGAAAAAAAGGCCTTAGAGGAGTGAAACATTGTCTTGGAGAAATTTCTATGGCATGTACCTTGGCAACAGCTCCATGGAAACAGACTGAAGTCTAATAAAGTCTTTAGAAAATACCCATATTTTCTCATGTTAACTCTTTGAACTCAAGGTCACTTCTAAGCAGATAATATGCACGTATGTTTTTTAACATTAGCCTGGTTGGCAGCTTAGGGAGCCTATCTATCATCAGGCCTTGTCTGTGAAGGACTCCACCGTTCATGAAGTAGATTGATATAGCAGATTGAGACAGCCATAAAAGTATGAGTAATATCAAGAGACTGACCTTGATTATGTCAAGATGAAACACACAAACCACATATGGCTATGCATGAGAAATCTCATGCTGGCCCCCAGTCTGATGTCACCTACCCATATCACCAGTTCACAGTTTCACACAGGCTGAAATGAAGAAGAAGATGAGTTGTAAAAGCATGAAACACCTTTTTAACACAAATCCTGCAACTACAGTAAGGTACAGTTTTGCATTTGTAATCATTATTACTGCCCAAGCTCTCTATGGCTCCCAGTCAAATAACTGTGATTTCTTAGGGACATTACCTCCGAACATAAATTCACCCAGGAAGTATTTACTAGTGCCTGTTGGGCAGTAGGTAGTGCCAGAGAAATAAGAAAAAATGAAGACATCTCTTTCTGTCTTTAAGGAGTGCCTCAAAGGGAAGATTTTTGTAAATGGAAAATTATAGAACTGTGAACAGGAGCTATGGGAGCACAAAGGAAGGAGGAGTCAGCTGCAGGCTATGGAGTCAATGAAAGCAACACACTGGAAGCGATATTGGACTTACGTTGACATTTCCTGGAGTAATGACCCACAACATTGCAGAATCTCCTCTCTGGGTTTCCCCATCTATTAATGGTATATAGCAGCCATTCAGGGCTAGTACTAGGCATAAATATCAAGTACACCAAGTATTTTTTCATAATCTCATATCCTTTCCCTGCCAATGTCCCTCAAAGCCCAGGAATGTTCAGTTAGGGTCCTAGCAGGAAAGAGCCTTCAGCCCAGATGGTCACGTGAGGAGACCTTAATGACGACTCCTTGCAGAGATATGGTCAAGGTTAAGGGAACAAACAGAAATGATGGGCACCAGCAGGCTAACAACTATGGGAAGCCACCATCACCCCAGTTGGGGGGAAATAGGGGAGGGACGGTGGGGGGTGGGGAGCTGGGGAGAGATAGCAAGGGGAGAGATGGCAGATGTTGGTGATGGGGGGAAGGCAGCAAATCACACTGCCACGTGTGTACCTATGCAACAGTCTTGCATGTTCTTCACATGTACCCCAAAACCTAAAATGCAATAAAATAAATAAATGGGGGAAAAAAAAGAGAGAGAAGAATAGCAAATAGTATTACTGAAGCCCAATGGGAGCTAGAACCATGAAGAAGGGGTTATTCAGGAAAGACAACCTCACAGAAGCACACAGCTACTGCCAGAGACATTATAGAAGGAGGGGAAGGCGCAAGAAAGACATTTCTCAGCCTCTCTTTCCTCCCTGCTCTCTGACCTCTCTCCCTTCAGTGTTTCCCATTGTGTGAACCCAAGCAGAAATCAGCTTGCAAGAGAGTGTAGGTGATGCAGTCTAGCAGTCAGCCTCAAGGACACAAAACAACAGAGAAGGATGCAGTCTGAGGAGTCAAAAGAACAACCAGCACCAAGTGACCTTCCCTTGTCTTTGTAACTTACTTGTTTTATTTCCTATCCCCCCAATTATCAAAGTGACAAGTCTTGACACCCAGAGGCACAGTGACATTGTGAAACAGCCCCGGACAGAGGGCCAGAAGACCTGCAGTCTCCTACAGGCTGCTCCTTATGTGAGCCTGGTTGCTCTCCAGGCCTAGAGAAAAATCCAGGGCGCATCTTTAAATGGGGATATTTCCCTCACCTACCACAGTCAGTGAGATTGTCAAGGGGATAATATGTTTAAGGAATATTATTCCATATTATTGGAGAGTTCTTTGAGAAGCAATGCAGGCAATATATAAGTTTTTTACTTCCAAAAATATCACGCTTTACCTCCCTCCTCTGTTCCTCTTTCATCTTCTGCCTCTCACCCTCAGCCCCAATCTTTCCCATAGATGATGAGACTTTCTGGATTAAATTTTCATGGAAGCAGAGACTATGTCTATTTGTTCACTGCCATATCCCCCAAAGCACCTGGCACAAAGTAGCCCATCAATCAATATTTGAACAATTAATACATGGATGATTTTTAAATTTTTATTTGTATAAATGTATGATGTAAACTGCAATTTTGTTATAAGCATAGATTGCGTAGTGGTCAAGTTGGGGCTTTAAAGTATCTATCATCCAAGTAACATACATTGTACCCATTAAGTAATTTCTCATCATCCACCTCTCTCACCCTTCTGAATCTCCGTTGTCACTCATTCCACTCTCTACATGCATGGATGATTTGAAAGAGCTCCTTCCTCTCATGTCCGTCAGTAATACCTAAGGTGGTGGCCAAGCCTACATTTTAGACACACTACCAGTCCTCAGCCCAGAGAGCAGGTGCCTAGAGCAGAGAAGCCTGGCAGTTCTAGCCCATGGGCCCTCCCACCTATTAAAGGCAACAGAAGGCTTTTGCTTCCCCAGTGACATGAGCTCCTAAAACAATGAAAAACTCTCCCTTCTACTTGATTAATACTTCTCACAGCCAGTAATCAAGCCCAGAGCCATGGTTTTATCTTTCCTGGATCTTTTGTTACAGGTAGGGCTTGTGTTGAGTAGAGAAAACTAAATAAACCTGAACAATGGATCTGCTCCACTGTTAATGCCCCTGAAACTCTGACGACATCCTCATGAGACTCTGGAGGTTAGAGAAGAGGAGAAACAAAAGTAAAAGAAAAAATATGAGCAGAAAAGAAGGGGAACCATACTCAGAAGGAAAGTGAGGAAGTTCCGGAGTCTAGTTTCTAGAATGGCTCCCACTGCCTCAGAAGGTGGTGACATCAAAGTCCTACAAATATGAACTGGAAAACTGTTCAGGTAGTCCATTGCTCCTGGAGTCTTGATGTAATACATACACTTTTTTGCCCCTGGCTTCTGTATTTTCCGCCACAAGTTTTAGGAAGAAAAGCTGTTCCTTCTAGGCTTCCTCGACTTTGGAGTTAGGGGAGAAGAGAATGTGGAGTACTCACGGGCATCGCTCTGCTTCGCCGTTAATACAATGATGAGAGGTAACAGGAACACCATCAGTTCCCTGTAGTCCTTCTCTTTCTGGGTTCTTTTAACCAAAAACTGACAGGTCCCTTCCGTGAACCCCTTGGGTGATTTAGCAGCTGAGTGACACACAGGGCCTTCTTCCAATAAATACAGGGGAAAATATGCAGTGTCATCAGTTGCTAGGTGAAAAAAAGACGAAAGCTCTGAGCACTCTTGGTAACTTTTAACCCTTTGCTAGTTTCAGACACTGTTTACCTCTTTTGGTGTATCTGTCTTCACCCTCTTCCCAACTTTTAAATATTTATGGAGCACAGTCATGTTCAAGACACAGTGAAAGATTAATCATATCTGGTCAACCAGGGAGCTCAAGTTGCTGCCTCTGTTCCCTGGAGCCTAGATTTTTGCTTAAGGGTCAATAAGAGTCATACAGTTCCCAGGGCTTAGAACTCCCTGCTCTGGCTCCCTGTGATGCTGTAGTCTCTGCTTCTGAGACAGCAGGTGTCACTCAGATTTTCCTGTAATCTACAGCTTAGGTCTAGCTGTAGATTACCTAAGCTTATTCTAACACCCAGCACAATGAGCTCAAAATGCTTATTGAATAAAGGAAGGCAAGAGAAAGGCTTCAGAGAAGATTCTGAGGAGCAGCCACTCAGCTTGCTCAATCAGTAATCCCCAGGATCAAGCTGTGTCTATACTGTCATCAGGAGCACATGACAAGCTGGAAAACAGCAGCTTAAGCTTGTCCAGGGAGCTGGGGAACAGGTCCAGACAGGAAAGAGGAAGTAGGCATGAAGCAGAGAGGTAAATGGAGGCAGGGCCATGAGGCGGGCAGGCTTGAGCTGGGTTCAGGGACCTGGGTTTGCCTCCCCACTACTTGACCGTGGTAGAATTCCAAATTGCCTGGGATTTGACCACGGGTTTGCCTCCCGGCTTTTTGACGGTGGGCAAATCCCAAAGGCTTGATTTCTTCAACTTTAAAGGCAAATCCTACCATATATTTCACAGGCTTGTTGAAGGATCAGAAGAAGTTCTGATTAAGATGCACTTAGTAGGTAGTAGAACCTTATCTACTGGTTTCCTTGTATGGGAGGCTGAGAACTGTCTGCCCCAAAGATGTCCACATCTGACTCCCCAGAACCTGTGGATATGTTACCTTAAATGGCAAAAACAAAACAAAAACATTGCCGGGCGCTGTGGCTCACACCTGTAATCCCAGCACTTTGGGAGGCCCAGGTGGGTGGATCAGCTGAGGTCTGGAGTTCGAGACAAGCCTTGCCAACTTGGTGAAACTCTGTCTCTACTAAAAATACAAAAATTAGCCGGGTGTGGTGGCACACACCTGTAGTCCCAGCTACTTGGGAGGCTGAGGCAGGAGAATTGCCTGAACCTGGGATGTGGAGGTTGCAGTAAGCTGAGATTGCGCCACTGCACTCCAACCTAGGCAATAGACTCCACCTCAAAACAACAACAAAAAAAACCCTTGGCAGATGTGATTAAATTAAGGATCTTGAGACAAAGAGGTCATCTGGATTATCTGCTGGGTGCAGTGTAATCAGAGGCGCTTTATTAGAGGGAGGCAAAAGGGTTGGAGGTGAGGAGATGTGCAAGTGGAACAGAGGTCAGGGTGATGCCATTGCTGAAAGAAGGGCATGAACCAAGGAACGCAGCCAGCCTCTAGAACTAGAAAAGAGAAGGACAGATTCTCCCTAGAGCCTCCAGAAGGAATGTAACACTTTGATTTTAGCCGATAAGACATATTTTTGGACTTTTGTCCTCCAGAACTTTGAGAGAATAAATTTGTGTTGTTCGAGGCCACTAAGTTGCTGGTAATTTGTTACGGCAGCTAGAACCTAATAGGTCTACCATTACCCAGAATAAAATAAGAAGCCAGATAACGAAATTAACATTTGGCAGTCACTCAGCAGCCGCCCGGCACCTTCTCTTCTCAGATCTTTGTATTTCTTTCTTCCTTTCCTTTCTGTTCCCTTACTTTGTTTTTCCTTTTGTTATTCATTTAACAAATACAGGCACCTGGGTGCCTCTTTTGGAAAACTCCCCCAATATTCCCAGATGCCTCTCAGCACTGGAATTCCATGGCCATGCATTTGTTCCTTTGAATTTTTGTTAATATCTTGTTCCAAAAATGCATCCCATACCATAACCTGCTGTACTACCATTAAAAAGTAGGTATGGCTACAATGTTTTTCTTTCTTTCTTTTTTTTTTTTTTTTGAGATGGAGTCTTGCTCTATCGCCCAGGCTGGAGTGCAGTGGCGCCATCTCAGCTCACCACAACCTCCATCTCCCAGGTTCAGGCTATTCTTCTGCCTCGGCCTCCCGAGTAACTGGGATCACAGGCATGTGCCACCACACCTGGCTAATTTTTGTCTTTTTAATAGAGATGGGGTTTCACCATGTTGGCCAGGCTGGTCTTAAACCCCTGACCTCATGTGATCTACCTGCCTTGGCCTCCCAAAGTGCTGGGATTACAGGTGTAAGCCACCACACCCGACTGATGTCTTTCATTTTTAAGTCATTTTATTCTGATCGCAAATTAGTGTATTTAATCCAGACCAGGCAAATACACACACAAAAAAACAGAGAGTAATAAGATAAAAATCTCCCATCAGAAAAAATTGCTGTTGGCTGGATGAGGTGGCTCATACCTGTAATCCCAACACTTGGGGAGGCTGAGGCGGGCAGATTGCTTGAGCTCAAGAGTTTGAGACCAGCCTGGGCAATATGGTGAAACCCCCATCTCTACTAAAAACACAAAAACTTAGCTAGGTGTGGTGAATGCACCTGTAGTCTCAGCTACTCAGGAGGCTGACATGGGAGGATCACTTGAGCCTGGGAGGTCAAGGCTGCAGTGAGCCGAGATCATGTGACTGCACTACAACCATGGCAACAGAGTAAAACCCTATAAAAGAAAGAAAGTGGGGGGGAACACGGAGAGGGAGGGAAGAAGGAAGGAAGGGAGGATGGAAGGAAGGAAGGAAGGAAAGGAGGGAAGGAGGGAAGGAAAAAACTTGCTATGTTGCTCAGGCTGAAAACTGCTAACTTTTGATGTACTTTTTCATACGTGTCACTTGGCTTTTCACTTCTTTTTTTTTTTTTTTTTT
>NW_016107348.1:2077891-2095493 GCF_001604975.1 Cebus imitator | reverse complement strand
TAGGTTCAGGCAATTCTCCTGCCTCAGCCTCCTGAGTAGCTGGGATTACAGGCACACGCCACCATGCCCAGCTGATTTTTTGTATTTTTAGTAGAGACGGGGTTTCACTATGTTGACCAGGATGGTCTCGATCTCTTGACCTCGTGATCCACCTGCCTCGGCATCCCAAAGTGCTGGGATTACAGGCGTGAGCCACCGCGCCTGGCTCACTTCTCTTTTATTAATTTTTCTCTTCTTTTTTTTTTTTAAAGTTTTTGTATTTCTGATTATCCAAGTAAATATTTCATTGTAATTGACAAACCTTAAATACATTTCATTTTTTCTATGTTTAAAAATTTTTTATGTACCAAAACATTTCCGTGTATAACAAAGAACAGAGCTGAAATCATATCATATATATAATTTTGGGTCTTGCTATTTTTACTCAAGCCATTCCTGTGTCATTACACACTTTTTTTTTTGAGATGGGGTCTTGCTCTGTTGCCCAGGCTGGACTGCAATGACGCAATCTCGGCTCACTGCAACCTTCGCTTCCTGGGTTCAAGCAATTCTCCTACCTCAGCTTCCTGAGTAGCTGGGACTACAGGTATGTGCAATCACACCCAGCTAATTTTTGTATTTTTAGTAGAGATGGGGTTTCACCATGTTACTCAGGCTGATCTCTAATGGATGTTCCAGAAATTCTCCATCACTCCTTAGCGCTGAATATGTAAATTGACTGGAATTCTTCCTTGTTTATTTTAAATAAGTGTGTTGACAATAGTGGAGGTGTTGGTAAAAACCAAGAAGAGGAAATAAATCATGACCAGAGTGTTTTGATATGTATATGGATATTTTCTGTGGTTGGAGGTAGGAAACACAGACAGCCACAGCCAGATCAGTGGAACTTAAGCGAATGTTTCCTGGAACATCCAGGAACATGTACATGTATATCAGGGTTTCTAAAAGGTGGGATAATGATGAAGAGTATGATACCTTACATCTATGCAGCACTTTGCCCTTTCTTTTTTTTTTTTGAGACAGAGTTTTGCTTTTGTTGCCCAGGCTGGAGTGCTATGGCGCCGTCTTGGCTTGCAGCAACCTCTACCTCCCAGGTTCAAGCAATTGTCCTGCCTCAGCCTCCCGAGTAGCTGGGATTACAGGCATGTACCACCACACCTGGCTAATTTTGTATTTTTAGCAGAGACAGGGTTTCTCCTTGTTGGTCAGGCTGGTCTCGAATTCCTGACCTCAGGTGATCTGCCCACCTGAGGCTTCCAACGTGCTAGAATTACAGGCAGGAGCCACCATGCCTGGGCTTCTCCCTTTCTTTACCTTGTTTCAAGAAGGATTTAGGATGAACTCAACAAAAACAAAACAACCCAATCAAAAATGGTTGAATAGACATTTCTCCCCACCCCAAAAAGACGATATACAAATGGCCAATAAGCACATAAAAAGGTGCTTAACAGCCGGGCCTGGTGGCTCACGCCTGTAATCTCAGCACTTTGGGAGGCCGTGGCAGGTGGATCATGAGGTCAGGAGTTCAAGACCAGCCTGACCAATATGGTGAAACTCCATCTCTACCAAAAATACAAAAATTAGGCATGGTGGTGTGCGCCTGTAGTCCCAGCTACTTGGGAGGCTGAGACAGGAGAATCACTTGAACCTGGGAGGCGGAGGTTGCACTGAGCCAAGATCATATCACTGTATTCCAGCCTGGGCAACAGGGTGACTCCATCTCAAAAAAAAAAGGTGCTCAACATCATGAATTATTAAAGAAATGTGAATCTGAATCAAAATCATAATGAGATACCACTTCACACCCATTAGTACTACTGCAAGGGGGAAAAAACCAGGCAATAACAAGTGTTGATGAAGATGTGAAGAAACTGGAACACGTATGACTTTTAGTAGGAATGTAAACTGGTGCAGTCACTATGAAAAACAATATGACTATTCTTCAAAAAAATGTAAAATAGAATTATCATATTATCCAGCAGTTCCGCTTCTGAATATATATCCAAAATAATTGAAAGCAGGGTCTCAAAGAGATATTTGTACACCTGTGTTCATAGCAGCATTATTCATTATAGCCAAAAGGTTAAAGAAAGCCAAGTGTCCACTGATGGATGAATGGACAAGCACAATGTGGTATATATACAATGGAATATTAGTCAGGCTTACTAAGGAAGAAAATTCTGCAATATGCAGAATGAATGAGTGAACCTTGAAGATATCATGCTAACTTAAAGAAGCAAATCATAAAAAGACAGATCCTGTACAATTCCACTTATATGAGGTACCCAGAGTAGTCAAATTCATAGAGACATACAGCAGAATGGTGGTTGCCAGAGATTGTTGGGGGAGAATGAGGAGTTGTTTAATGGGTATAAACTTTTAGTTCTGCAAGATGAAAAGAGTTCTGGACATTAATTGCACAACAAGGCAAATATATTTAACACGACTAAATTGTATGCTTAAACATGGTTAAGATGGTATATTTTATATTATGTGTATTTTACCACAATTAAATTATTTTTTTTGAGATGGAGTCTCACTCTGTCATCAGGCTGGAATGCAGTGGCGTGATCTTGGCCCACTACAACCTCCGCCTCCTGGGTTCCAGCGATTCTTCTGCCTTAGCCTCCCGAGTAGCTGGGACTACAGGTGTGTGCCACCATGCCCAGCTAATTTTTGTATTTTTAGTAGAGACGGGGGTTCACCATGTTGGCCAGGATGGTCTCCATCTCTTGACCTCGTGATCCGCCCACCTTGGCCTCCCAAAGTGCTGGGACTACAGGCATAAGCCACTGCTCCTGGTCTCACAATTAAAATTTTAAAAATAAAATTATTCCCATATATGATTCAGTTGTTCCTTACAACAACCTGGTGAGGGAGCCGGCTGAGTGTCATTATTTCATTTTAGAGTAGGGAAGATCCCCTTGTAGAGGTGTCATGGCATTCCCACAGCTTCTAGGGACGGGAGCAGCTACCCATTGCAATGCCTCTCAGGTCTATCCTGGTGTCCCCAGCGATGAGATACGGTTTGGCCCTTTCTGATCCTTGGCTCATTTGGCTGCCTGTGCCTTATTCCCTGCGTTGCCATCTCTATTTCTGCTGAAGATGTATTGCGGGACCCAGTGTGCTCCCTTCCTCATGCACTGTCCTGACTTTGAAGACTCACTCAGGAACCAGAGGTTCTCCTGGCTGCCTGCTCATGACTCTACAGAAAGCTCAGACTTGGCATGTCAACCTCCCCTAGAGAAACGACCAGAGGTTAAGAGTTTTGGTTTGAGAAGTTGTGACAAATGATCCTCTCATGTAACACACATTCCATCAAGATACAGAGCATTTCTAATACCACAGAAAGTTTCCCTTCCCAGTCAAACTCTCTCCCCCAAGACAACCACTGTTTTGATTTTTTACTCCCTGAGAAATTTTAATTTTTCCTTTGGATGGGGGGGTGGGAAAGGGATGGGGATATGGGAAGAGATGGCTTTTTGCTGAGTATTCTTCCTAAGCTATTGTTTATGCCAGGACGTGGGTCCTATTAAATGAAAAAAAAAAAAAAAAAAAAAGAAAGAAATAACTTCCTTTGTTTCTCCTTGCATTTTAGCCACAGCTTCCCTTTCCTTGGGGGCAGTGGAGGCCAAGGTCTAGTTTGAGAAAGGGTGAAGGAGGGTGACACATTAAAGAAAGGAACACACACACACACACACACACATTTTATATCTCAACACTCCACTATCTCCATTGTCGGTGCTTTTTCTAAACCCCCAATTATGGGAATTTCCCAAGTCTCTGTCCTCCATCTTCTATTACTACGTATAAGACTGTGACCTCTCTTTCCAATTAAGAAATTCACGGAACACATAATAAGAGGCCATGCCAGGCACTTAGGTGGTAATAACATTACTGCAGTACCCTGTCCCTCCAGGAGTTTATAGTTCGGTGGGGACAACCGACATGCTAACAGCTAATTTACCTTCGTCCTAAATCAAATCCTCCTCTGTGTTTTCTTTCTTGATGACTGGAACCAACACTACCCACTTGTAACTCCAGAATCCCAAAAGCC
Source organism: Cebus imitator (assembly GCF_001604975.1). NCBI lineage: Eukaryota > Metazoa > Chordata > Mammalia > Primates > Cebidae > Cebus > Cebus imitator. Next base: position 2,091,436 of record NW_016107348.1, on the reverse strand, counting down.
TTCCTCTTCTTTCATCAATTCCCCCACACCCTGAACCAATCAGTCACCAAATCTACTAATTTTGCCTCGAAAGTGTGTCTCAAATGCATCACTCTTCTCCAACTTAGTTGTCAGGAGCCCAGCTCAGGATACCCTCACCCCTCCTCTGGACCACGACCCATCAGCCACTGAAGCATCTGTCTCAAAGGCCAATCTGACCCTGTCAATTCCCTCAGTCCCTATGGGGAATTGTCCATAGGAAGTGTCCACTATTCTGAACATCACAAACAAGGGCCCGGATAATCTGACCCTCCCCACCTCCAGGCTTAGCTCCTGCTGGCCCTATCCTGTTCCTTCCACTCCAGTAACTCCCTTTCTTCTGGCTGCTTCTAGTCATTGCTCAGGAATCCCCCACCCCAGCCCTGAAAACACACAAATATACCACTATCTCGCCGCTGTGTTTCTATGGCAACCTGTGCCCTTCTCTCACCATGCATCTCTCCCACCAGCCTGACAATCCCACCAGTCTGACAGTTCCTTGAAGGCAAGAACCAAGCCTTGTTCATGCCTGTGTCTTCAGTGCTTAGCACACAGTAGGAGCACAACATGTGTCAGGCACTGTTCTAAGCACATTTCATACATCACCTCATGACACTCTATGAGGAAGCTGTTATTATGGTGTCTTTTTCACAGTTGAGGTTAGTGAGAGATTAAGCAGCTTGCCTGAGATGCAGCTGTCAGGAAGTAGCAGAACTGAGATTTAAACTCAAGCAATTGGGGTCCAAGTATGGCTCTTCAACACTTGCTCACCTGCCCTAAAATTTACATGTGCTTGTTGAATGAATGAATGATGACCTGTTTTCACCTTCCTAAGTAAATTAATCAGTTCCCTTCCAATAGCCTCCTTTCCCTGCGTCTGCCTTCCACCATTTGCTCTTTCAGGAATTTTGTTTTTTACCTCTCTCTTCCCTCCCCTACCGAAATCCATTCAGCCCCTCATCATGTCTAGGTGTTTAATCTTATTTTCCTTTTGAAACATCTGTCAGATTCACTCCTTCCTCTCTGTTCTCAATTGCTGTCATCCTGGTCTGGCCCTCATCCCTTCAGGCCAGATGACCTTAGCAGCGTCCTACTGGTTTTCCCAACTTCAGCAACTGAGTCCTTTGGGATCTTAAGGTTTACATGCATTTTTTTTTTTTTTTTTTTTTTTTTTTTTGTTTTTTTTTTTTTTTTTTTTTTTTTTTTTGAGTTGGAGTCTCAGTCTGTTGCCCAGGTTGGAGTGCAGTGGCATGATCTCGACTCACTGCAACCTCTGCCTCCCAGGTTCCAACAATTCTCCTCCCTCAGCCTCCCAAGTAGCTGGGATTACAGGCACATGCCACCAAGCCCAGCTAATTTTTTGTATTTTTAGTAGAGACGGGTTTCACTGTGTTAGCCAGGATGGTCTCAATCTCCTGACTTCGTGATCCGCCCGCCTCGGCCTCTCAAAGTGCTGGGATTACAGGCGTGGGTCACTGCACCCAGCTACATGCATTTTTATTTAACTATCACAGTAATCCATGAACTAGCTAGTATTATTTATGTCTCATAGATGAGGAACTGAATGATAGAGCCAAGATTTGTGTTTCTCCAAGGACTGTGCCATCTCCAGAGACTGGTGACTTTGGGCCAGTCACCTAACCTCCCAGAGTCTCAGATTTCTCATTCATAAAATGAGGATGATAGCAGTAATTACAGCATTATAAGAGCAACTGAGATAACATTTTACACCCTGCCTGACACACACACAGTAAGTGCCCAGTGATTTTCAGCAAAGTTCACAATCCCCATCCATAAACTCCACAGCATATCTAGCATGAGTTGGTTAATTGTTCTGGCCAAAATGTTTTCTGGAATTGTTCTTGAACCACAGTGAGACGAAGTTGTCATGCCTGGCCCCTTCTTTATTCCTTGAAGGTGCTCTCTCCTGGGAAACACCATATGATGTATGAAAAATTACTTTACGTGGTTATTTGCAGAATATTCAGCAACAGAAGGTACACCCCATCTGGTGGAAAGTGCACAGAATCTGCAGTTCTGCCCTGTCCAAGCTGTGTGACTACAGGAAGTCTTGAAGCCTCTCTGAACTTATTTTCTCATCTACAAAATGGGGAAAATGGATGGGTGTGGTAATCCCACCACTTTGGGAGGCAGAGGCAGGAGGATCATGTGAGCTCAGGAGTTCAAGGCCAGCCTAGGCAAAATACTGAGGGCCACATCTCTACAAAAAAATTAAAAAATTGGCCAGGTGTGGTGGCACTCACCTGTAGTCCCAGCTACTCAGGAGGCTGAGGTTAGAGGATCACCTTAGCTCAGGAGGTGGAGGCTGCAGTGAGCTGTGATTGTGCCACTGCAATCCAGCCTGGGTGATAGAGAGTCTGCCCCTCCCAAAAAAATACCTTCCCCCAAAGGATACTGAAATGATGCATATACAACCTTTAGCACACTGTCCAACACAAAGTAAGACCTAAAGGATCTGTGTAATATCATAATCAGATAGTATGCTTCACTGTAAGTCTAGGACCAGATAGAGATATAAATTGCATACTGTCAAAATCAAGTATTAAAAGTAGAGGAAAGGTAAGAGGATTTTGCAAATCAGGTGCAACTACAGCTTATCCTGAAAAGCCGACTGCGTACCTCTGAGGGAAGAAGCCGCTCCTCACCCTCAAGTGTGAGGGGGCGGGCGGTAGAACGCCTCCCACCTCCACGGCCTCAGGGCTCCGCCTCCAGGGCCGTGTGACGCATGTCCAAGCCCCACTCACGAGGGGGTGGGGCAGGCCCTCGTCACGTGATGGGGGTGCGGAAGTGGTGCTTCGGGAGACGTTCGTGATTGGCCGCGGCTGAGGTTCCCGGGGGTGGGGTCAGGCCCCCAGACGCGCCGGGAGGAGCCGGGACGCGAGGCTGCCGCGGGGGCCGGCGCTGGAGTCCTGTATTCGGCCGGTGGTGCCGAGCGAGTGCTGGACCCGCGGCGGTCCCGTGCACCTGGCCTGCTCGAGTGCCTGCGGCTCGGCGTTCCCGGCGTTCCCCAGGCTAAGACGCGGGCAGCTGCGGGAACAGGCGAGGTGGGCGGAGGGAGGCCTGGAGGCACGGGTACCCTGTGCGCGGAGGAGGTGGAGGCGGCCGGGGCCGGGACGCCATGTCCATGGAGGACCCCTTCTTTGTGGTGAAAGGGTGAGTGTCGGCCGAGGGTTCCACCGGAGGAAAAGGTGGCAGTGCTGCCTGCCTGCACCTCCCCGGTCTTCTCGCAGTAGGGGGAGGGGAGACAAATTGAAGCTGGGGAGGGGACAGTGGAGACGGCTTAGCCTCGAGGGCCTTGACCAAGAGTCCAGAGACGTCCCCTCCATCCCTACCTGGACCGTGAAGCCGCTGTCCCCAGCCAAGCTCCCGGTTGTAGTGGGGCCTTTTTGGCCTGTGCGCTGGGGTTCAACTTATTTGGGGGTCCAGGGGCTCAGCAGCTCTGCAGATGGTGAAAGAGACACGAGGGTCCTGGCCCACAGTGGCTCTCTAGTCGAGCATGGGACCTTGCTTCGAAGGAGCGAAAACAGCATCTGGGCAGGAAAAGGGAAATGGCCCTCCTGAGCTTTGTAGTTCGCCTTGACGCGAGTGAGCTCCATTGTCCATTGAGTTTGGAGCGCTGGCCCGCAGACTGGCTAGACCACAACAAGCCCAGAGGCGTCTGAGCACGTTTGCAGGGAGGGAGGCGGGGGCGGGGGCCAACCTGGGAGACTGGAGAGCAGGGCACCGGAAGACAATTCAATGGGGGACTTTTTACTGAGTAAAGTGAGGAGAGGAAAGCAGTCGTTCATACTCAGTGATGATTTGGAAGGAAAACAAAATGAAACGAGCCAAACCAAACTTTCCTCAGCTTTCTATTAGCAAGCGGAATTTTCTCACAGTGCTAGAGGAAATGAGTGTTGCTTGTTAACTCCTTGATTTCATCTAGGCTGTTTGACAGGTTTCTCTCATTTCTTCTGCCTTTCAAAATAGAACTGCCTTCTGTTCCCTTATAAGCTGCCCTAACTCTGTCTTTGATTGCTCGATTGTTTCGTTGGAGATAGAAACTTCAGTTGCACTTTGTAATATCCACTAAACAAATGCAAGAAGATCAATCCTGATGTAACTTTCAGATGTAACTTTCTTTCTTATTAGAAACTTGTCAATTTTCTGTTTTAAATGTCAAACATGAAAAATCTGAAAACTGCAAAGTTCCCAGATCAGTACTGAGCACCACAGAATGTCCCTTGCTTTCAGCTAGTTGCTGCTGTCTTCCTGTTTCTGCAGTAGTACAAGCTGGCTATTGTTACATTCAAGTGTTCTAGAAAATTTAAGTGGTACTTAAGGTGAAATACTTTATTGATGCAGTAAAATACACTTATACTACTTTTTTTGGTGACATTCTTGGAGGGTGTGTGTGTGTGTGTGTGTATATATATATATTTTTATTTTATTTTTTTTCCGCTTATACTACTACTAAACATTTCCCTGAAAAGGTTTTTCTTCACCTAATTTAGATGGGAAATGCTGAGTTGTAGAATTACTGGTAATACTGCAATCCAGCCTGGATTTTCCAGGCTCCCTATCTGGAAAATGTGATATTTGTTATAAGGATTGAGTTAGGGGGTAATTTTTAAAATAGATGTATTTTTTCCTTTGAATGAAAGTTATTGTTCTTGCTGTTTTGAGACGGAGTTTTGCTCAGGCTGGAGTGCAATGGCGCGATCTCGGCTCACTGCAACCTCTGCCTCCCGGGTTCAAGTGATTCTCTTGCCTCAGCCTCCCTAACCTCCCCCCCCCAACCCCAGTAGCGGGATTACAGGCATGCACCACCACGCCCGGCTAATTTTGTATTGTTAGTAGAGACTAATTTTGTGGTTTTAGTAGAGACGGGGTTTCTCCATGTTGGTCAGATTGGTCTAAAACTCCTGTCCTCAGGTGATCCGCCCACCTCGGCCTCCCAAAGTGCAGCGATTACTAATAGGCGTGAGCCACTGCGCCCGGCCTTGAATGAAAGTTCTTAATGCTTAGGTTGGCAAAGGTTATCTCTGGCAGTGGAGATTAGAGATGATCAGAAATTTGTTTGACTTTCCATGGAATTTGTCAAAAACCGAAATTGTTTTGCCGTCTTGGCATTTTTTTCTTGATAGTATCCAATACAGCCTACTAATACTTGCTCGCTGATTAAATATCACTACTTTATAGGAACATTGGCTTGGAGTTTTGATTGATTTTTACATCATTTTAGCTCCTGTCTTTAAGGTTCCTGAAGGAAAAGAGATTCTCAGGGCCTTCTGCTGTGGAAAGGTAAAGTCACCCGTGAAGGTGTCTCCACATTTTTGGGGAGTCATGCACCTGCGTTTATTAAAAGTATCAAAAATGCATTGCACAGTATGGAAAAATTAAAGGTGCCTAAATTATGGCCCATAACCTAGGAGCTTCTAATCTGAGAAATTATCCCAAAATTAAATAGAAATAACAGATGGCAAATGATTGAGTGTTGAAGTGAATGCTACAGATGAGAAGTGCCCCAGGAGTTCAGTGAAAGGCAGTTCCTTGGGAATTGTTAGGATTAGAAAAGCTTTTGGAGGCAGTAGTAGATCTTGAATTAGGTTTTGTAGATAGGCAGAATTTAGATAATCAGGCCTGTCTCTCTTATCTGGATGCTTATCAGAGAGTCTTTTAGTTGGTCTTCCTGCTTCTGGTCTTATTTCCTCTTTTAGCTGTCCTTGGATCAATGCTGTCCAATAGAAGTATAATACCAGTCACTCACGTCATTTTACATTGTCTAGTAGCCACAGTAAAGTAAAAAGGAATAGAGAATATAATCGTTAATACATTCAAAATATTCAACATGTGATTAATGTAAAGATTATTGATGAAATAGTTTACTTTTGGACTAAGGCTTCTAAATCTAATGCATATTTTACACTTACTGCACATTTGAATTTGGACATTAAATTTTTATCAGAAAATTGATCTGTATTTAAAGTTCATTAAACTTACAGTTGAAAAATGAATTCACATACTTTTTTTTTTTTTTTTTTTTTTGAGACAATTTTGTTCTCTTGCCCAGACTGGAGTGCAGTGGTGCAATCTCTGCTCACTGCAAACTCTGCCTCCCAGGTTCAAGCGATTCTTAGGCCTCAGCTTCCTGAGTAGCTGAAACTGCAGGTGTGCACCACCTCGCCTGACTAATTTTTGTATTTTTAGTAGAGATGGGGTTTTGCCATGATGGCCAGCCTGATCTTGAACTCCTGGCCTCAAGTGATCTGCTGCCTCAGCCTCCCAAAGTTCTAGAATTACAGGTGTGAGCCAGCGTGTCAAGACAATTCACATACTCTTAATTGTTCCAAACATACATAAAGGGTTTTTGGTAACTGAATTGCATATCAGTTATCAAGTTTACATTAATTAATTTCTGTCACACTAGCAACATTTTCAGTCGTTGTTATGTGGCTTCTGTATTGGACAGTGTAGTGTAATCTTTCTAGAGCCCCAGGCAGGTGTACCGTACTTAATATTATTTAGTGGCTGATGCTGGCCTGCAGAATACAGTGCCAGCACTTCCTGACCTCCCTGATCTAGCCTCCACCCTCTCTTAGCCTTAGTGCTCCAGCAGTGCCAGACTCAATACAGTGACTGTGACTGCTTATACTGGATGCTCTTACTCTACATGCACTGCCTGATTAACCCACACAGCTTTCTGGAGTCAATGTAAGCATCTCTCTTGCCTCCAGGAAGTGCTTCCTTTGGCACCCATAATTATTGGATCTCTTCCTCTGTCTCTTTTTCATTATTAGACTATGAGCTCTGAGGATTGGGACTGTTTGTTTTTTTCTGTCTTTCCAGCCTACACCTTGAATATATAGTGTAAATGTTGAACACAAACTCTTTGTTGGTGGTGGTGATTGTGATAGAATGGTCCTTCATGGGTGGGAACACCACCAGCAAAAGGCCTAAGTTGGGCATTGTGTGTTAGCAGTGATCTAGAAGAGCAGCTCAGGTGGAGTAGGCAGTTTAGGGAAGTAGTAGTAACAGCTTACATTTAAAGGATGCATCTCCAGTGCCAGGCTTACTTAGCACTTAGAATTTTCACTCTATAAAAAGACAGCCATATGATGAATACTAGCCACATTTTAGAGATGAGAAGCTGACGAAGTATAGAGGGGTTAGCTTACTTGCCCAGGGTCGCAAAGCTAATAAGTGGCGTACCCAGGATTCAAATTAGAACAACCTGATTTCATAGCTACTGTCAATACTTGCCAGTGCAGGTAAAATAGAGTCAAGTCCTGTTGGGCTAAGGAGAATTTCATCTTGAGGCCGTTACAGATTTTTAAAGCAGGGAAATGGCATGAAATGAGGATTTTAGGAATATTGATTTGGTAGTAGTGTTGGATGTATCAGTGCGAAGAAAGATGATAAAGGAGACCAGTTAGAAAGCTGTTGTAAATAAACATGCAGTGGTTAGTGGCTTGAGTGTTTGAGGCTCCGGTTGGGAGGTTTGAACATTGTCAGTGTGCTGTTCAGGATAGAATCCCAGAGCAGGGATTGCTCTTTTATCCTTATGAAGTAGGTACTATTATTATCATCATTTCACAATAAGGAAAATGAAACCTAGAGAGTAAAAAACTTCAAGTCTATAAGCTTGTAAGTGGAAAGGCCAGGATTTGTGTATTTATTATAAATACATATTATATATATAGTATGAGCATTTTAAAAATTGAGATTATACTCTGTATATGATTTTATGACTTTTTCTCTTTTTTTTTTTTTTTGACATGGAATGTCACTGTCGCCCAGGCTGGAGTGCAATGGCGTGATTTCCGCTCACTGCAACCTCCTCCCGGGTTCAAGCGATCCTCCTGCCTCAGCCTCCTGAGTAGCTGGGACTACAGATGTGCGCCACTACGCCTGGCTAATTTTGTTTTTTTAGTGGAGATGGGGTTTCACCCTGTTGGCCAGGCAGGTCTCAAACTTTTGACCTCAGGTGATCTGCCCACCTTGGCTTCGCAAAGTGTTCAGATTATAGATGTGAACCACTGCACCTGTCTTATGACTTTTCCTCTGTATTTCTTTATATCCTTCAAACTTCTAGGTGGCGGGTTTTAATGACTGCATTGTGTTTTATCATATAAATGTCCTGGAAGATAAATTTTATTACATTTATAATCATACTACAATTAATGTGATAAGTCTGCTTGTCATAGGTCTGTATTGCTGCTTCTGATTTTCATAGCCTGTATTCCTGGAGCATAATTGCTAATTCAAAGGACATGCACAACAAAGCGTTTGATGTATACTACCAAATTGTTCTCCAGAATGTTCTCCCCTGCCCCTCCGAGTGTCTCAGGGACCCATTTACCTTGATTCCAGTACTGGGATTTTTATTTTAAAAAACCTTTACTAATCTACTGGGTGAAAATATATTTAAATCTTGTAATCTTTGTATTCAGTAGGGACTTAATCAGTTTGTTGAGTGAGAACCCATATTGACTGTTTAGTTCTGTAGTTTTTTCCTCCCTTATTGACAAGCTTTTAGAATTAGGCTCCTTTTAGAATTTGCAACTTCTAATCAAACAGACCCCTAAGAAAACCATGTAACTGAGCATGTTGAGATAGAGTATAAGTGAGTCTCTCCTATGGATAAAAGGCACGAATGTCATAGCTCTTTGCTATTTTGTTGCTTTGGAGGTTTTGATGAGGATAGTTTTATTTCCAGGTTTTTGGCTGTGCATTGGAGTTGAAATAATAACATAAGTAAGCAGATGATTGAGATCGTACACATTATGTTGTATTCTTTAACCTTCTTTGTCTGTATGTTTAGCTTTATTAACACTAGATTATGAGCTCCTTGAGGGTATCAAACATTCTGTTCAGTGTTGAAAACCTGTTTATTGGTATAGTCACTGTGAAAAAAATAACCCTTGTTTGTCGAGTAATTTTGGCCCAGTAAAATTAAATGTAAATCAAATCTCATTTAATACTTTCTAAAAGGCAGAATCCAGTGTTTTATTGTAAAAACAACTTTGCAAGCCTTTATTATAAATTTATTGAGTGCCTAATATTATTTAGGTCCTTAAATTGTCACCTAGTTTGGAGAACACTGTGCAGATATGTGAAAGATATATTGTGTGTAAGATTTTGCAGTAGAGTTTAGATGCTGTGGAGATTGAAAAAAGAAGAAAGACCCATACTGGGAATGCTGCTCAATCTGGGCCCTAAAAGAAGTTATTGAGGCGTAAGGCTCTCCCAGGCTGGGGAAACAGCTGAGCAGAAGTCTAGAACCAGGATTGAGAAAGATAAAGATGGGAAGAAGACCTGCCAACTGCAACGGAATTTGTTTTAGTGAGAAACTAGGCTTGATGTTAAAGACAGCCAGTTAGGGTTAGGAGGAAGAGTGGGAGGGGGTTTGAATACCTGCCTGAGGAGTTTAAATTTAATCTGATTCCTAGCATAAATTCTCAATCAGGAGGCAGTTTTTAAACTAGCAGTTTCTCTTCACTAGCTTATAGTCAGCTTTTGTCGGTTCAAAACCAGATCTTCTGATTCTACAAAGAAAATAGATTTGTGTAGAAGCTTTGCAGAAATGCAGTTAAATAAGTCTTGGTAAGAGAAAGTGTCTCATAATCAGGGTTGGAAGAACTTGAGGCAAGCAGCCAAGATGTCTGAGCTCCAAGGTCTCATTTGTTTAATGAGCACAAACTAGATTATCTTGAAAGTTCCTTCCAGATCTAAAAATTCAGTGATTGGATTTAAGTAGAGGTTGTGCAAGGTGAGAAGTAGGAGGAGGAGTCAGAAATGACACTTGTCTAGACAAGTGTTGAAACTTGGAAAGTGGTGGCACCATTAGCTAAAATGAGGAAGTTAGAAAGGGAAGCAGCCTTTTGTTTGTTTGTTTGTTTTGAATGGGTTATGTTCTGTGGGGAGGATATGATTAGTTTGCTTTTAGACAAATGGAATGATCCTGTAGGCAGCTAAAAATGCAGAAATTAAGCCTAGCTGAGTGGTTAGGGTTGGAAGTGTAGTTGGGGGAGCCATCAGCTTAAGAGGGGTGCTTTGAACTTGTGAATGCTGATGAGCACGTAGAGGCCGCAAAAAGAGTGTTGAGAAACATTGGGATCCAGTGGAGGAAGACAAGGAGAAAACTGGTAAAAAAAAACTGGAACAGCGCAATGTCACAGAGACAAAGGAAGTGAGAGTTTTAAGAAAATAGATGTAATGGGCCGTAGTGTCAAGTGCACCGAAAATGAGGACAAGTTAAATTCACTCCTGACTTCGACCTGCAGTGTCATTGGTGGTGTTGTGGAAGCAGCAGCAAGTTAGGGTCAAAACTGTATATAATTGTAGGTAACTTAGTAAAGACTATGTTTCTTTCTCACAAGAGTAATTACAAAAGATGTCACAGTGTGGTTGAATTTGAAAATGGCAGTAAAGTCAAGTGAAGGGTGTGTGTTTCCTTTTAAATGTGAATGTGGAAGTCAAGCAATAAAAAGAGCTCCTCTCTTTCCCGAGAGATTGGTGGCGCTACCAGGTTTGTGGGGTGTGGGGCAGGAACCAGTTGGAGGAGAGTGAGGAGTGGGAGCCTGATGTGGTTGCAGAGGCTTGCTCAGCCTGAGTTTTTCACGTTTTCTTACTAGAATGGAAACTTTCTACCTTGACTAGCCTCTTTTACAGCATTGATGAAATGGGGATCCCTCAGTAAAGAGGCTTGCAGAGTGAGTGCTATCCCAGATACAGGAGTGGTGGCAGATTGTATTCTTCCAACAACGGCTACACCAATGAATGTTCTGTCCTGTTTGCTTTTCTTAAATTATGAAGCTGGCATTCTGTTATCAAACTGGAGTTTGTATTCCCTTCGTTTGAACCTGGGCAGACCTTTATAAACTGCTTTGACTAACAGATTGAAGCACAAGCACACTGCTTGACTCCTGAAGCTTAAGTTATAAAAGATAACCAGTATACCTTCCGTCTGCATCTTTCGTTTGGGACACAAGTGTAGGCTACCCTGAGCTAACACATAAGAAGTCCGGTTACATTGAAGCCGCTCGGTTAGAGCATGCGTGAAGGGAGCCTGCGAAGAGATAGAGAGATGTGATGCCTTTACAGCCCCAGCCTGTTTAATCTTCTCAGCTGAGGGCCTAGACATTATGGAACAGGGACAAGTCAGCTCTGCTATGTCCAATTCCTGATCTACAGACTCCACGACATAATAAACGGTTGTTTTACACCACTAAATTTTGGGGTCATTGTTAAACAACCATGATAACTGGAACAGATGCCAATTCAGAGTCTGCCAGCATGGGCAAAGAAGAAAGGAGAAATCAAAAGGATGAAGGCTGAGGCCAAGGCAGGAGAATCACTTGAGGCCAGGAGTTTGAGGTCAGCCTGGGCAACAGTGAGACCCTGTCTCTACAATAAATAAAAAAAATTAGCTGGGCATGGTGCTATGCACCTGTAGTCTTAGTGACTTGGGAGGCTGAGATGGGAGAATCCTTTGACCCCAGGAGTTCGAGATTACAGTGAGCCATGATCGCACCGCTACACTCCAGCCTGGGTGACAGAGTGAGACCCTGTCTCAACCACAACAACAAAAAGGATGATGGAGGTTGTGGCTACAAATAGGCAATTTGTTGGTACAGCTGAATGACAAATACTGGGAAACAAAGCTCCCTAATGGCTGAGATACTCTTTCTTCTCATTTTACTTGGCAAACTTGGTTAGATCCAAGTAAGAAAACTTTGTGATTTTTTTTGACATCTGGATGTATTACTTGTAGCCCTAGAGGTTAGTTTGGCGGTGTACCAGATTGGGAGGTTGTATGGAAGAGGCTCAACTGTCATTGATGGGATCAGTGTTAGATTAACTTCAAAAATAAATGAGGTTGATTCTGCCAGCATCAACTTTTTATTTATGAAGAATGGAAGAATCAGCTGGGCGTGGTGGCTCACGCCTGTAATCTCAGCACTTTGGGAGGCCGAGGCAGGCAGATAACCTGAGGTTGGGAGTTCAAAACCAGCCTGACAAATAGAGAAACCCATCTCTACTAAAAATACAAAATTAGCCAGGCATGGCGGTGCATGCCTGTAATCCCAGCTACTTGGGAGGCTGAGGCAGGAGAACCACTTGAACCCCGGAGGCAGAGGTTGCAGTGAGCCAAGATCGCACTATTACACACCAGCCTGGGCAACAAGAAGGAAACTCCATCTAAAAAAAAAAAAAAAAGAATGGAAGAATCTGGATGCTTGGATGACTTTATTTTGTTTTTCCGAAAAGACACATTCTTCAAAGATGTGGGCAGTGACAGCCACTTGCTGGGAAAGCTATGGGCACTGTGGTGAATAGCTGTGAAGAGCCAGCATTTTGGTGTCTGTAGGGAGTTTAGTCCATGAGAAGATGACAGGTCCCATGATTTGAATGGGCTGTTTTGTAGACAGCAAGGGGGAAAAGCCACATCCCTAGTATTGCCAGCACTGGCTCTTGATATCCATGAAATGCTACCTGTATCAGACAAGACTAATTTGGAAAGCATGTGTGGCGGATAGCACAAGATTCTCTTGATGTATGGAGATAGCCATCTTTCTCCTTTAAAAATTTGAAAAAGGCTTCTCTGGGTCAGCAGCTAAAACTAATTCCTAGGAAAGTCATTAGCAAGTTTTCAGTGAAGTGATGTGCTAGACGTGATTCTCCAAGCTGTGGATGAGCAGGTTGTTATTTACCAAGAAGTTTGCTAAGCTGAAGAACTCTGAAAATTCAAGGTATACCTGCCCCCTCATGGAAAGTTCTGGGTATCAGACTTCAATTTTTCTCATTATATAGTTGGAAGACAAACCTGTAAATAGCTAAATCAGACATAAAGTTAAAGGATAAAGAAGCACTACCTGTGATTGTCACCTTTCTGGACACAGACAAAAATGGATCTCTGTTGCCTAAGCATTCAGAAGCTACAGCTGCTCACTCAGCAGGAAGTGCTCCTCAGAATGAAGTGTTCCTCACAGAGTGAAGTGCTCACATGGGCTAGCTGTGTAGAACAGACAACAATGGTGGGTGGGCATTTGTGGGTCATGCCTCACTAGCCAACTGATACGGAAACACTCCTTTGCCTTTCCTGAGAAAGAAATGTGAAATCAAGTAGATGGGCACTTCTCTTGTAAAAACCCTCACAGATCTCAAAATAGGTGACATTATATGCTACTGTTTTATGAATTGATTTACTTGGAATGCCAAGTAATCTTCAATTTTTAGTTGTAAGTACTTAACAAATGTTTCTAAATTGAGAGGGTTGTCTCCCTGGTTAGATTTGTACATTGTTAGGTGTGTCTTGTGGCTCTTGAGGCTGTTTAAAAATCTCAAGTGCTTTAGAAAATTCTGGTTACCGGGCCAGGCGTGGTGGCTCAAGCCTGTAATCCCAGCACTTTGGGAGGCCGAGGCAGGTGGATCACGAGGTCAAGAGATCGAGACCATCCTGGTCAACATGGTGAAACCCCGTCTCTACTAAAAATACAAAACATTAGCTGGGCATGGTGGCGC
>NW_016107348.1:2014938-2076919 GCF_001604975.1 Cebus imitator | reverse complement strand
AAAAAAAAAAAAAAAAAAAAAAAAAAAAAAAAAGAAAGAAAGAAAAGAGACATATTTCCTTAAGAATTCTTCATGAGGCTGGGTGCTGTGGCGCCTGTAATCCTAGCACTTAGGGAGGCTGAGGTGGGTGGATCACTTGAGGTTAGACGTTTGAGACCAGGCTGGCCAACGTGGTGAAACCCTGTTTCTACTAAAAATACAAAAATTAGCTGAGTGTAATGGCACACACCTGTAATTTTAGCTACTCAGGAGGCCAAGGCAGGAGAATCGTTTGAATCTGGGAGGCAGAGGTTGCAGTGAGCCGAGATCATGCCACTGCACTCCAGCCTGGGTGACGGAGTGAGATTTCGTCTCAAAAAAAAATTATTCATGAAACAGTAAAAATTATTAATTTTATAAAATCTTGACCCTCAAGTATAATTTTCTTCATTTTTTAAAAGTTATAATTTACCTACAATAAAAAGCAACCTTTTTAGTATACACTTGTATAAAATTGACAAATTCATGTAGTTGTGTAATCATCACTTCCACAAGTAGGATATAGCACAGACCCATCTCCCCAAATTGTTTCTCTGTGTGCCTACTTCCCCCTTGCCCAGCACCTGGCAAACCCTCATCTGTTTTCTGTTTCTATAATTTTGCCTTTCCCAGAATGTTTTGTCAGTGAAGTCATATAGCACATGGCCTTCTGAGTCTAGCTTTTTTTCTTAGCATAATACATTTGAGATTTGTCTATATTGTTGAATGTAGCTGTAGTTTGTTCCTTTTTATTGCTGAATAGTATTCTGTTATACATATATACTACAGTTTATCCACTCATTAGTTGAAGGACATGTGGGTTGTTTACAATTTTTGGCTGTTATGAATAAAGCTACAATAAAAATGTGCAGATTGTGTGAACACAAGTTTTCACTTAGGAGTGGGACTTTTGGGTCATATGGGAAATATATGTTGAAGAAACAGCCAAACTGTCTTCCATATGGCTGTACTATTGTGCCTTTCCACCAGTAAGTTATGAGAGTTCCAGATACTCCACGACCTTTCCAGCACTTTGTATTGTCAGTTTTGTTTTCATTTTAATCCAGTCTAAATATGTAGTAGTATCTCATTGAAGATTTAATTTGCATTTCGTTAATGATGTTAGGCATCTTTTCCTGTGCTATTTGTCAATGTATGTCTTTGGGGAAGTGACTGGGCAAATCTTTTTGCCTTCTTATCTTTTTGAAACACAGTCTCACTCTGTTACCCAGGCTAGAGTGCAGTGGTGCAATCTCAGTTCACTGCAGCCTCCCACTCCTGGGTTCAAGCGATTCTCCTGCTTCAGCCTTCCTAGTAGCTGGGATTACAGGCATGCACTTCCCCACCCGGCTAATTTTGTATTTTTAGTAGAGACGGGGTTTCCTTCATATAGGTCAGGCTGGTCTTGAACTTCTGACCTCAGGTGATCCCTGTGTCTCGGCCTCCCAAAGTGTTGGGATTACAGGTGTGAACTACCACGCCTGGCCCGAAACTTTTTAAGCACCAACAAGATGCTTGAAAGAAATGCTCATTGGAGCATTTTGCATTTTGGATTTTCAGATTGGAGTGCACAACTTGTAAGTATAATGCAAATATTCTAAATCTGAAAAAATCCCAAATATTTCTGGTCCCAAGCATTTTGGATAATGGAATCTCAGTCTGTACAAGTTTGACCAAAGAATTGTAAGGGAAACAAAGCTCCCTAATGACTGAGATACTCCTTCCCATTTTACATGGTAAGTCAAGAAAAACAAGAAAATTATTATTGTAAAATAAGAAAATCTAAAAACTTCTTTAATACAGTCTTAGGATCCACATTGCAGCTAACCTTTAACAGCCAGTTGTCAAGTTTTGTTAACAAAAAAGAACACCTGCAGTTGTCTGAAAAGACTATTAAAATTCTCTTCCCTTTTTCTAGTGTATATCTGCGTGAGGCTGGATTCTCATCATAGGCTTCTACCAAAATGTGTGTCCACAGACTGATGATAGAAGTGGATATGAGAATCCACATGTATTAAAGAGATTTGCAAAAATGTAAAACAATGTCATTCTTCTCACTACATTTTTTTTGTTTTAGAATTTTAAAAATCATTATTAGCATGTAAGCTCACATTTTAAAATTGGCAAATATTCTTTAAATGTCTGTTTGAATTCCTAATATAGCAAATAGCATTAGATATATAGCACACGTCACTCTAAGCTCTTTGGGGTCTTCAGTAATTTTGAAGAGTGCAAAGGAGTCTCCTGAGACCAAAAAATTTCATAGGTTGCTGCTTAGAATTTAATTCCAGCATCAAAATTGTGTACTGGTGATGGAGAACAAACCTAAACCCTAGCCCAAGGCTTCTTGGTTTGAGGCTGCTAGTTCTCAAAAAGGAATTCATATTTGCTTTACAGAATCAATAATTTTATATTCTTTAAAATGAGATGTCTTCACAGATACCTCTTTAACTCTGTCTTCTATTATCATAGACATTACTCAGTTCTTAGAGATAAACCAGTGCAATCAGACCTTCATCTCTGTGGATTCCAAATCTGTGGATTCAGCCAACTCAGGATTGAACATATTCAGGGAAAAAAAAGAATGATTGCATCTGTACTGAACATGTACAGACTTTTTTTTTTTCTTATTCCCTAAACAATACAGTATAACAGCAATTTACATAGCATTTAAATTACATTAGGTATTATAAATCTAGAGATGATTTAAAGTATGTAGGAGGATGTGCGTAGGTTATGTGCAAATACTGTGTCACTTTATATATGGACTTGAGCATCTGCAGATTTGGTATCCTGTGGGGGTCCTGGAACCAGTCCTCCGAGGATACCCCAGGATGACTGACTTTGCGTTAAGGAATGGTACATAGCTCTTACTCCACTAAATCACCCAGATTTCATAAAGGGTAAAGAAAGTAGATTTGTACCTCACTTAATTCTTCCTTCTTTTATCTTAAGTATGGTTTCTCATTAGCACTGAACGTCTAAAGGCTGCCATGAAAGGAACAATGAAGTGACTTGCCTAAGCCATAAACTAGACGATGTGAACTGACGTTGGTCGATTTCTTGTTGTCCGTATAGCTTGCTGACTTACTCAGCCTAGCTGTATTCTCTCTCTCACATTCAGCCTCTTAGCTCTCATCAGTATGCCATAGACCTAAATATTGTAAGGTGCTTTTCTTCATTTTTGTTGGTGCTTTCTTTTTTCCAGTACTTGAAACTTCAGAGCGTATAGGATATGTGCGAATTCTGTCTTAAAGCCATAGACAACAAACACCCTGATCAGCCAAAACACGTTTTTGTGGTCTTTATTCCAGAAGAAATCATAGAAGGTTCAAAACAGTTCTTTTAGTTTGGGACAATGGGAATATCAACTTTGTACATGAGAGAGTATATGATTATAAAATGACTCCTTTTTGGCTTTTATATGTGGTAATGTTAGATTATAACATTTAAATGGTGAATATTGGCCCAGTGGTGGGGGTAAAAGTTCTTAAAATTTCGTGACTATATCTAATTTAAAAGCATGCTAAATCATAGCACTTAATGGCCTACTTTCCTTCTCTAAGCAAGATAAACACTAACCTGGCAGGGTGCAGTGGCTTACGCCTGTAATTCTAGCACTTTGGGAGGCTGAATGAAGCAGGTGGATCACCTGAGGTCAAGAGTTCAAGACCAGCCTGGCCAACATGACAAAATCCCCTCCCTACCGAAAATACAAAAATTAGCCAGACATGGTGGCGGGCACTTGAAGTGCCAGCTGCTCGGGAGGCTAAGGCATGAGAGTCACTTGAACCCGGAGTGGTGGTGGTGGGGAGGTTGCAGTGAGCCGAGATCATGGAATTTCACTCCGACCTGGGTGAAAGAGCAAGACTCCATCTCAAAAACAAAACAGAACACAAATCTGTTATATGGTATTGCTTAATTAAGGACAGTAGGTATATTTAAAGCTAATGTTTGGAAATCTTCTGATGAGATCTTGGGTTTAAAAATTTCTCAGATTAAAATACTTATAATAAAACAGTAGCTATATAAGAGTAACCCTCCCTCCAGCATTCTGCTTTCTCCCACGCCAAGAAAAGAAAGGCTATATTAGGACTTTTTCATCTGAGTATAAATTACTAATACTGTCACACCAAGTAGAAGCATGTGGGAATGCTCATTGCCCCTTAGTTAATTTGTAGGATTGCTTCACTAGACTTTTATGTATAGTCTGTTCAGAGAAAAAAATTAAATTTGTCCTTCCCTGACAAACTTGATACTGTGGCTGCTTAAATAATGGCTATTGTATTCCAGGCATCGGCTGAGAACATAATACTCGGACTGTGTTTCAAAGTTTTGAACTTTGATATTTGTCTGTGAAGAGCCATCTGTGGGAATGGTGGTTGCTGAGGATGGTGTTTGATCATAAATGTTAACCTAAATCATGCAGTAACTTGTTCATGGAATGTTGTCTGTGATTTCTCTCCTTTCCCTCATCTTGATTACAGAGAGGTACAGAAAGCAGTCAACACTGCCCAGGGATTGTTTCAGAGATGGACAGAGCTCCTCCAGGACCCCTCCACAGCAACAAGGGAAGAAATCGACTGGACCACCAACGAGCTGAGAAACAACCTCCGAAGCATAGAGTGGGATCTAGAGGACCTTGATGAAACCATCAATATCCTTTTCTGTGGTGTCTGTGCCATTTGGGGTAAATAAATAGACAAATGGACAAGTTTTTCTCCGGTTGTTTCCAGTATGTAGATGAAACATTTTCTTTTATAATCGGTTGATGTTGCCCTTACTTATACCATGACATGTTTAAAGTATTTGCCCCCGTAAGTTAAGGTAGAGCAGCTGAATTCTTATACAGTGTATGACAAATCCTGTACTGTAAATGTATATATAAAGGCAGCGTGGTGTAATGATTACGACTCTAGACCCTGGAGTCAGATTGCTGGTGTTCAAATCCTGGCTCCACCAATGTAAAAGGAAAAAAAAAACCCTTTTTTTCTTTTAAGTCTGTGCCTTCCCACTCAACTTGGTGTGATATTTCTGACACTGTTTACTTGGAAATAATATCAGGTCCACAAGTTAAGAGCTCAGTCCCACAAGACTGCCCCCACTTCAGATGCCATTTGCAAGCCCCAGGTTGTAACCAGTGCTCCTAACTGACCAGCTGTTAATTGAGGTCCCCACAACCCCCTCCGTAGATCGAATTAATTTAATTTGCAAGAACAGCCCACAGAACTCAGGGAAATAGTCTCCTTTGGTTTATTCATTTATTGTAAAAGATATTACAAAGGATGCAGATGAATGACCAGATGGAAGAGATGCATGCAACGTATGGGAAAAGAGGTGCAGCACTTCCAGGCTCTCTCCAGGTGCCTCCAGGAACCTCCACACCTTCAGCTGTCTGGAAGCTTCCTGAACTGTCCTTTTGGGTGTATGTGGAGGCTTCATTACGTAGGCATGATTGATCACATTAATTGGTCTGTTGGTGATCAACTCAGCCTTCAGCCCCTTTCCCCTGGGGTCGGCTTGAGCAGGGGGCTGAAAGTTTCTGTCTCATCACATAGTTGATTCCTCTGGGGACCAGCCCCTCATCCTGAGGGGATATCTAGGAACCCCCAGCCATCAGTCATGCCATTAACATACAAAACATGGTCATCACTCTGAAGATTCCAAGGGATTTAGGAGCTGTGTGCCAGAAATGAGGGGCAGAGACCAAATTTGTATTTATTATATTACAGCATCGCAACCAGTTACCATGTGACTTGGGCTCATCACTTAACCTGCTGTGCTTCAGTTTTCTCTTTAGTGGAAAGTTAGGATAACAAGGGTACGTAGCGCCTAGAATTATTGGGATTATACAGGTAAAGAGTTTAAATGGCGCCTGGCATACGGCTTCTGTAATAGTGTTAGCGGTCGTTATTATATAGAGATACATAGAGGCCAATGTTATACTTTGGTAATTAGAGATCAAAAGAAAATCTTTTTGTAGACTGTCTTCCTGTTTAAGAAGTGATGTTACAGTGCTGCTCCTCATTGAAGAGGCATCTTGTACCATGAAACTGCATTTAGTAAAAGCTGATCTGTTGTGCTAATTCATTGTATTGATGAATTAGCAGTCCACTGTAAGTCCACTGATCTGACTGATGCACTAGGGAACTGTAGAAACTTCATGATATAGGCTTTTTTCCCAACTGGAAATCCCATTTAACCAAAACTTTAAATGGAAGATATGCCATTTGCATACTCTGAGTTCTGTTGTTTTTTCCCTAAGTGAGATAAAACATCAAGGAAACCAGCTTTTGTCAGGATCACTCTATAATTAGCACAGGTTCGTATGCAGTTGATATGTGGAGTAAATAATTTCTGTCATTCATGAGGTTCCTGGGTACTTTTAAAATTGTTAAAAGGCAAGTATGTTCTCTAAAATTAGTGGAAAATATGTGAGGGAGCAGGATCGAAAGCACAGTTAGAGGGAGATAATTCTTCCCTTGAGGCAGGAGGGAAGGAAAAAAGGTTAGGGAAGCTAGAGAAAACGTGAGATGAAAAAAACAAAGTTTTAATAGATACTCATCATTCAGATGAGTATCTGAATGATACTCAGAAAATGTTTATTGAGTATACTATGTGCCAGGCATTTTGTTGGTTACTGAGATTAATAAACACTATACCAGCCCTCACAGAACTTTGGGTGGATGGTAATCAAATAATAGCACAGATACCCGCAGACTTTGCAAGGGAAGTAGAGCGAGCGATGCAAGTGTCTGACGTGATGTGTTGGACCATGCTAGGGGGAAGAGGAACAAGGGCAGCTTCTCTGAAGAAGGCCTGATCTCCAGATTAAGACATAGGGTTAGTATCTTGGCATAATGGCAAGTGGTTTGGAATGGCAGGAGAAAAAGATTTGCAAAAGTTGTCTTAGTAAAAGTGATGAGGAGTTAAAAAAGGATAAACACAAGTGTTAGCAAACAGGAAGAGCTCAGCTCAGCTGTGGTCAGATAACCTCAAGGGTTTAGTGAAGCCTCAGCAGGAGCTGTGCTTCCTAACCTGACCAGTCATCTCTGTCTTGGGGCAGAAGGATCTTCCCTCCTATGGCTGTAGGCAGAGGAAGTTTGAGAATGATTGGTGTCCGGTTGACTGTGTTTTCGGAAAGTTTGAGCCAGATTTTATTTGTCTGCATGTGAGAGATTCAGTGATTTAACAGGATGTTTTCAGACTTTGATGATGAAATCGTTTTACCTTGACTTTTTGACCTACGCATAGTTGAAGCAAATCCTAGAAAATTTAACCTCGACGCAACTGAATTGAGTATAAGAAAAGCCTTCATTACAAGTACTCGGCAAGTCGTCAGGGTAAGGAATATGATCTCACTGTGTTGTCTGTGTAAGAAGTAGCCAGACTTCTTAGAACTCTTTTCCTTAATTGTAAACTAATAGGTCACCTCTCATATCACTTTTAAAATATGAATTAAATGCCAGTTTCCCCACAAATAATTTTGCTGATTGGCTGGGCATGGTGGCTAACACCTGGAATCCTAGCACTTTGGGAGGCAGAGGTGGGGTGGATCACTTGAGCCTAGGAGTTTGAGACCAGGCTGGGCAACATGACGAAACCCTGTCTCTACAAAAAATAGAAAAATTAGCTGGGCATGGTAGTGCACGCCAGTAGTTTCAACTACATAGGAGGCCGAGGTAGGAGGATCAGGTTGAGGCCGAGAGCTATGATCATATCACTGCAATCTCCCAAAAAAAAAAAAAAAAAAAAAATTTCATGACTGAAGAAAAAGAAATCTGTTTTTAGTCTTTCATTTTTTTGACCCGAGGTCTCACTGTGTTGCCCAGGCTGAAGTGCGGTGGTTCAGTCTTGGCTGACTGCAGTCTCCACCTCCCAGGCTCAAGTGATTTTCCTGCCTCAGCCTCCCAGGTAGCTAAGACTACAGGTGTGCATCGCCACACCAGCTTAATTTTTCGTAGAGACAGGGTTTCAACATGTTGCTCAGGCTGGCCTCGAGCTAGTAAACCCAAGCAGTTCGGCTGCCTCAGCCTCTCAAAGTGCTGGGATTACAGACATGAGCCACCATGCCCAGAGCCACCATGCCCAGCCTGTCAGGCTTATTTCTGAGAGCAAAAAAGCAGTAATCATTGGTTTTGGGCAGGGTACTTTAATGGTGTCATCCTGAATGATTAAACACCTGTCAATACTTTAGTTTCTTCAAGCTAGTTATCTTTCTCTCTTTTTATTTCTTAGTGTACTCTATTTCTTGATGAACAAAACAATTACTATTGTAGAAACCATTTGGTTTTTTTGATTGATTGGTCATCACTTTGCATTGTTGAAGAGTGACTCTTACAGGGTTTGGATAGCAGCTTCTTCCACCATCTGAATTCCTTCTGGAACTCTTGCAACCCATGTTACTGACATTTCCATATGTAACTACTTGACAGCCATTCCAGCGTTATCCAGAGCAAACAAGCATCTATCAGAGTCTAAAAAATTGACCCAAGTGAAATCTATAGTCCTAAGTTATTTAGAATAATACCCATTATTAAAGAATCTAAGAAAAAACATTATTTAAGTACAATCTTGTGTCATTAAAATGTTTCATATTTTGAAACTATATAGCTAAGCCATTTGATTAGCATAACTAGATGTAAGAGAACCAGCTGTCTTTAACATATGTACTAGAAAGCAGCTTCCTTGAATAAAAAGACTTGGGATCATACCAGTGCTAACATATGGCTTTTTAAGAGTCATCTTAGGCAGGAACCTTAGTATTTGTTTGCCAAAGCCTTTATATCATGTGTTTTCCTTTTGAAATTATTTCAAATGGTAGATTATCACTGAACTTTATATATTATTGTTTCTTGTTTTATTCATTAGTTGCCTTTCTCTATACATATACGTAAATTGTTTCTAAATAAACCCACATTTTAATAAGGAAGAAACCTTTCTGGACCTCGATGCCCCTTCCAAAGTGAGTGTTTTGATTAGACACTCTTAATTTCTAGCCAGTTCAAAATACTGTTCTGATGAGGAAGCCTTGTGGTTAGGTGACATATTTTTTGTAAGATAAATAAATCCCCAATTATTTTTTATAAGCTTTTTTTTTGTAGTCAGTTTTTTGAAGGACACTCCTATAGACATTAATATTTAAGTGGGACCTTGCAGTGAAGTATATGTCCTTAACCTTAATCATTATATTTATTCTTTCTGCAAGGTAGACTTTCGCAGTTTGCAACTTGAAATCCAAAGGTCCATATATTGAAAATTAAGTTCATTGATATAACGGAAGGAAGAATCCAAAGTTTATTTTCTAATATCTGAAAAGCTTTTTAAAGTACATTCTTAGAGGTTGATATGGTTTAGCTGTTTCCCCACCCAAAACCTCATCTTGAATTGTAATCCCCATAATCCCATGTGTCAAAAGAGAGACCAGGTGAAGGTAGTTGAATGAATCATGGGGGACATTTTCCCCATGCTGTTCTCATGATAGTAAGTGAGTCTCATGAGATCTGATGATTCTATAAGGGGCTCTTCCCACTTTGCTCTGTCACTCTTTTCCCTGCCGCCTTGTGAAGAAGGTGCCTTGCTTCCCCTTCTGCCATGATTGTAAGTTTCCTGAGACTTCCCTAGCCATGCCAAACTGTGAGTAAATTAAACCTCTTTCACTTATAAATTACCCAGTCTCGGGCAGTTCTTTATAGCAATGTGAGAACAGACTAATAAGAGGTATTCTAAATCAAGTCAGTACTTCAAAATATTACTGTCTTTTTAGAGTTGAGATCTAAACCATACTCAACTGTGTGATCCACCTGAATATTTTAGGGCTTTAAATCATTTTTGTTTAAATTTATGACCTGTTTGGGGGAAGCTGTTAGTATTTACCAGTGGTAGGCTAATAGTACCTAACTGAGCTTTTGCTGATCTGATTTTAATAAATTCTAATTCAAAGTCCTATAGAAGATAAGGAAATAGCAATGGTGCTAACTTGATTAAAAATAAAAACAAAGGGCCGGGCGTGGTGGCTCAAGCCTGTAATCCCAGCACTTTGGGAGGCCGAGGCGGGTGGATCACGAGGCGTGCCTGTAATCCCAGCTACTCAGGAGGCTGAGGCAGGAGAATTGCCTGAACCCAGGAGGCGGAGGTTGCGGTGAGCCGAGATCGCGCCATTGCACTCTAGCCTGGGTAACATGAGTGAAACTCTGTCTCAAAAAAAAACAAAAAAAACAAAAAAAAACAAATTATTTGTGTGTATGTTTACTGCCTGTCAGTCTTCTCCAGTCATGCCCCTTGAGGGTAGTGTTTCTCTTTTNAATTGCCTGAACCCAGGAGGCGGAGGTTGCGGTGAGCCGAGATCGCGCCATTGCACTCCAGCCTGGGTAACAAGAGCAAAACTCCGTCCCCCCCCCAAAAAAATAAATAAAAATAAAAATAAAAAAATAAAAAAAAATACACCTGTGTAATTCCATATTATCACATTTAGCTAAACAGTGTTTGTATGTAGAGATTTCTGGGTTCTGAGTGGAGGAGCTTCTGACAGAGGGATCAGGGAGTTAGCAGATTTGGAAAACGAGATAAAACCAAGTTCAAATTAGGAATTTGTAAAACTTCTGTTAGCTCTTCTGTTACTATTATCAGTGGGCTTTCATTTAATGTTGCTCCAAAATTTTTTGACTATCTTTCAAACATTGTGTTCTGCTTATGCTTTCTCTTTCGTAGGCAGTGATACTCTATGCATTTTGAGGGTTTTTTTTTTCTCTTTTTTGCTTCAACCTGAAGGTATAAATCTCCTGTTTCTTCTTGATTAAAGTCCGTTGGTTGTGCCTTTAGTAAGCCTTCCTTGGTTAGAGTCTTGTGTGTGTTTTTCCAAGCATCTTTTAAGTTTGTACAAATTCAGTTTTACTGGCAGTTTTTAGCAAAGAAACCAAAATATTCAAGTTTTTGTGTAAATAGCTTTCATATTTTTGAGGTGTTCATTTTCACTCTTGTGGAATCACCTATACATCAAAGATTTTGCATGTGAAATTTTCGTGTTTTAGAAATACATCGTAGAAGTGACCTTGGTTTTACTTTAGGATCAAAAGGTTTTGCAATGTATGGCAGAACAACAGTGAATAAGGGTTAAGGGAACCTGAGTTCTAGGCTAAGCTGTGACATTAATAAATGTTAACCATGGTAAGTCATTCAGCCTCCGTGGATCTCAGTTTTATCAATGAAATAATCCTCACTAACATTCTCTGACTTTAACTTTAAAAGTTAGAATCAGAACTATTACTCTCTCCAGGAAAAAAAACCCAACCTGCTCCAATGTAAGAATTGTTTACAGTCAATTATAAGTCAAGATGGAAATGGCTTTGGTTAATTAAAAAGGGTGAAGTATCCAGTGTGTGCACAGATGACCTTGAGATACAAGAGTTATGAGTGGGAAGCACTGGGATTTCTGATGTCTCATTCATTCAGCTTGGAAGACAGTGTGAAAGGGGAACAGGAGCATAAATAACCAAGACATTTGTTGTTCCTTTCACGGATTAACCATACTTTATTGGGACTCACTGATTGACTGCTGGTTCTGAAGTTCAAGTGTTAGAAAGAAGATGAGTAATTATGTTTTTGGCATGATAGATTGTTATAAAATGTTTAAAACTATTTAGTAACATAGTTTAAGATCCCACATTCTAATATGGAGGTGTTCTGTTTTGTGATTTTTGACCTGCCTGGATAAAGTGCCATCATAGAAGTGAAAGCCAACTAGGGCGCAGTGGCTCACGCCTGTAATCCCAGCACTTTGGGAGGCTGAGGTAGGCAGATCAGTTGAGGTCAGGAGTTTGAGACCAGCCTGGCCAACACGGTGAAACTCTGTCTCTACTAAAAATACAAAAATTTAGCTGGGTGTGGTGGTAGGTGCCTATAGTCCCAGCTACTTGGGAGGCTGAGGTGGTAGGATCAGTTGAAACCAAGAGACGGAGGTTGTAGTGAGCCAAGATTGTGCTACGGTACTCCAGCCTGGGAGACAGAGTAAGACTCTGTCTCAAAAAAAAAAAAAAAAAAAAAAAAAAAAAAACTAACAAAAAAAAAAAAAAAAAAAAAAAAAAAAGTGAAAGCCATAGCTCGTTACCTGCAGTGGTCACATAACTGAAAGCCATAGCTCGTTACCTGCGGTGCTGTCCCATACAGGATGCCCACCACAGGGCTGTTGGAAGAATCTGTCTCATCAGGGCTAACACCCATGAAAGCACACACATAACCCACATGGTTTTTATTAAGCATAAAACTTTAAAACTTTAAAATATGTTTTATATAATATTTTATATAATGTAAGCTCAAAGAAAATTAGAGAAATTTTTCAAGAGGAAAAAGCAGAAAAAGGAACCTAAACTCAATGTATAAAAAAAATATAACATATAAAATATATATTTTTTATATAATTTATATAATGTAAGCTCAAAGAAAATTAGAGACATTTTTCAAGAGGAAAAGGCAGAAAAAGGAATCTAAACTCAAAAGAATACACAGCACAAGATTATTTTCTTAATAATTTTCCTCCCAGTGCAGCGCAGTTGTATTTTTATATAGTTATGATCATACCATTACACAATCATAGCATTTTATTTTCTTAAGTTACAAATAATCTGTACTTGGTATTTATAAAATGCAAATAATTTTGATAGAAAGGAGAAAAAGGCCCCTTCATTCTCTTTTCACTCCCTAGAAATAATCAATGTCAACAATTTTATTTTTGCAACCATTTTATGGACATTGAAATACTTAAACTTTTAAAAAGCAGTGACATGATCTATAATATTTTTCTATGAAAAATTACATTGTGGACATAGTCTTATAATGATACAGATAAATCTAGAGAAGTGCTGTTCAGTAGTGATAAAATGTGAACCTCCTGGTCATTTTTAATTTTCTAGTTGCCACATTAAAAGAGTAAAAAGTATGTGAGCTTCATCTATTTTATGTAACCTAATATATTCAAAAGGTGATCATTTAAACATGTAGTCAATATAAGAGATAGTGAGAGATTTAAATTTTTAAACTGTTTTTGTAATAAATCTGGCATGTATTTTACACTCCAGCATATCTCAATTCAGATGTGAAATTTTCATTGGAAATACTTAGAGTTGAAAAAGTAGAATCACAAACACAATATTTTCCAGACGTACTTAAATTTTTCTAATAACTGAATATCAATTAATTAAAATAAAATTCAGTTGCACTGACCACATGTTAGGTGCTCAGTAGCTAGTGGGTCCTGTATTACCCAGGAGCAGATTATCCTTTTTAATAGTTAATACTTTCATTTGGTGGTAATTTTTATTGAGTGCTTACTATATTGTTGGCTACTGTTAATCATGCTTCATGTGTTACCTCTATTAATCCCTGCAATGATCCTAAAAGATATTATCCTAAATGTACAGAAGAACTAGAAACTTAGCACAGCTGTGAAAAAGAATAAGTCTTAAACCTAGGTCTTTGACATGAAAGATTCTGCTCTTACCCTCTCCTCTAATGTGGCTCTGTTATGATTTATTTAATCATTGACCTACCAGTAGATATTTTGGTTATTGTTATTATTGGCAATTGCAAACCCTACTTCAGTGACCATCTTTGTGAGCATAACTTATGTATTCGTTTAAGTAGTAAAAAAAAAAAAATCAATGAGAATACACGTTTGAAATATTCATAGCCAGTCATGGTGGGTCGTGCCTATAATCCCAGCAATTTGGGAGGCCAAGGCAGGAAGATCACTTGTGAATTCAGGAGTTCAAGACCAGCTTGGGCAATATAGTGAGACCCTATCTCTACCAAAAATAAAAAAAAAAAAAAAAAAAAAAAATAGGTGTGGTGGTGTATTCCTGTAGTCCCTGCTGCTCGGGAGGCTGAGGTGGGAGGATTGTTTGAGCCTGGGAGTTTGAGGCTGCAGTAGCTGTGACGGCACCACTGTATTCTAGCCTGGCCATCAGAGTGAGATCCTGTCTCAAAAAATTGTTTTCAAAGTATCCTACAAAAAGATCTTATCAGTTATATTTCTAATTGGGTGTTAGAATACACCTTCACTAAGTATTATCAGTGTTTTTCACCTTTCTTGGTATAATCAGAGAAAATATCTCTTAGCTACACTTCTTTGATTATCAGTGGGTTATTGCATCTATTCATGTTTGGTCATTTGTGGGTTTTCTTGTGAATTGTCTGTTCACTGAACTTTCTTCATAAGCACAATGCCTAGTACATAATCCTAATATATAATACTGCATTGTGTGGGTTGTGTTGCTGTTCCCTTATTTGGAGTTGCTGCTTATTTCTACTTTTTTTCATATTATAAATAATACTGCAGTGCACATCTTTGCGTGTGTTTTTTGGTATATATTTTATATTATTTCCTTAAAATAAATTCCTGTTAGTGGAATTACTGGGTCAAGGCAGTGAATATTTTGAGACTCATGGTATGGAATGACAAATTTATTTTCAAAGTGCTGGTCTAGTTTACCATCCAGCCATTGTTTGGGACCAGTGGTATTTTAAAAAATATATTTGTTAAAGTATAACAGTACAGAAAAGTGTAATTAACCTAAATATATAGCTTAATAAATTTATAAACTGAACACAGCCATCTAAACAACCCCCAGAAGCATTGCAGAGTGTTACCAGCACCCCCAGAAGCCTACCTGTGCTCCTTTTCAGCCAATATCTGTACCTTCCACTGCACTGACTTCTAACAGCAAAAATACATTTTACATGTAATGTTCCAAGGCTAACGTGTCACTTTTCCGTACATGAATGTTGATGTCTTTATTATGCAAGTCATGTGTTCATTGTTTTAAAAAAAAGACTATAATAAAATGCATTGACTATATTTTTATGTTATTTATTTTGTAGAAATGGGGTTTCACTGTGTTGCCCAGGCTGGTCTCGAACTCCTGGCCTCAAGCAATCCGCCTGCCTTGGCTTCCCTAAGTGCTGGGGCTATAGGCTCAAGCTATAGTGCCCAGCTGAGTATATTTTTAAAAGCATGTATTATCTCCCTAGTGGATGTTGCTCTGCATAGTTTTTAATATATATTAAATAAATCAGGCTGTTGGATTGACTATCAGAATGTCATCTTAAACTCTAATTGATAACCAGAAAGGGAATCCTGCAGTCCAGGAGATACTAGTATAATGGTCAGTCTGTCTTTGAGGCTTCTAGAGTTCTGTTGTAAGACAGGGAATGGGGATGGGGGGTGCTTGTTAAAAATGTGCCATCAAGAATCTGCCTTCATAGGTCTCCATGGGGCCTAGGGAACTACACTTAAAAATACTTGTAAAATTTTATTTATTGATACATAATGGTTGTGCATATTTTTAGGATACATGAGATATTTTGATACATTCATAATTATAACATCATGGAAAATGAGGGATCCATCTCCTCACCTATTTATTCTTTGATATATCTTAAAAATAAAATTTTTTATATATTTGTACATATTTTGGGGGTACATACCACATTTTGATGCATGTATATACAATGATCAAATCAAATGAAGATAATTGGGATATCCATCATTTTAAACGTTTTTCTTTATGCTGCAAACATTTGAATTATTCTCTTCTTGCTATTTGGAAATATACAGTAGATTATTGTTGAACTTTAGTCAACCTACTGATCTATGGAACACTAGGTCTTATTTCTTCTAAGTGTATTTTTTACCCATTAATCAACCTCTCTTCATTCTGCTTTCCCCCTGTACTCTTCCTGGCCTCAGGCAACCAACCACCTATCTATTCTCTATCTTCATGAAATCCATCTTTTTAGCCCCCACCTATGAGTGAGAACATGCAGTATTTGTCTTCCTGTGCCTGGCTTATTTCACTGAGCATAGTGACATCCAGGGGAACTGCATCTTTAACAACACTCACGTGACTGACTCGTGCACATCATCCTGATGTGAGCTCCATGTGGGCAGGGACCTAGCTAGTATCATTCACCGCTGTATGCCTGGCCACATAGCAGACATCAGTGAGTGTTTGCTAAATGGGTAGATGAGTGGTTTGAAAGTTGAATCAGGTGGGTCTCACTCCCACTTACTATAGTTCTGGGATTGTAAAAGTGGTGGCACTATCTGATCTACTGTTTACTTGTCATGGGTCTTTAAAGAAGTTTTCAAAAGTCTTATACTTTAACGTCTGTGTAAATTATAAAGTATTTTGACAGCCTTTTAAAAAATTTTTTATTGAAGTCGTCATGTATTCAGTTCAAATCATTCTCTAGTATGTTGGATTGTAGCTAAATAAATAGAATGACTCATTTAATAAACTGCTTTGCTTCAGATAAAGTAATGGATCTATTCACTTTTCATTCCATACAAAATTATTTTTGACACCACTCTGGAAATTCACTTTGATGTTAGGGTTAGTCTGTACCTTTCATGAATCCAACTCATGAAGTAGATGTAGTTTATACTAAAAGCACATGGTTTTTTACATATATTAT
Organism: Cebus imitator; assembly: GCF_001604975.1. Classification (NCBI taxonomy): domain Eukaryota; kingdom Metazoa; phylum Chordata; class Mammalia; order Primates; family Cebidae; genus Cebus; species Cebus imitator. The sequence goes on along the minus strand of NW_016107348.1, from coordinate 2,060,431 downwards.
AAAAAAGATAAAAACCCTCGAACACGTGCATTTGTGTTTGTACCCCAGGGATATTCTTCACTAGTGATGTGACTTTGGGAAAGTATCATCGTTTTTTTGTACCTAGGTCTCCTCAACCTTAAAATGGAAATAGTACCAGCCTCACGGTGTCCTTGTGAAAATTCATTGATAATGTGTGTACATGTTTAGGATTATTTCTGACCTGTGGTAGGTACCTGGTAAATGTTAATTCCGTTCCTCTTTCCTCCTATTTAAATTAGAATCCAGGTTACTTGTTTTTAAGGGACCACCTTTCTTTTTGTTTTCTTTATTTTTGAGATTGAAAATAAAGCCAAGAAATGCTGTCTTCTTGTTTTTAAAAATAATAAATTGTGTGTTTTTCTATTGTATGAAATGTTAACTGTAAGTTTGTTTAAGGATGTGTTTCATTTGTTTTCCTATCTTCTTTCTCATTAGGACATGAAAGATCAGATGTCAACTTCTTCTGTGCAGGCCTTAGCTGAAAGAAAAAATAGACAGGTGAGAAAACATCAGAATATAATTATCAGTGAGAGAAAGTATACAGTTAGATATTTGAAATTTAAAAATGCTGACCATCCATGGATCATGTAATCAAGAGGAAGACCTCTGCATGCAGGCCCTGGCGTGACCATGGGAGGTTTGATGACAGTCCAGGCAGCCTGGCCCAGCACCCTGTCAGCGTTTCCCTCCCCTGTCTCACCTTCTGATCCTTTCCTGTGGGCTCCCATAGCACCTTTTGCCTACCCTTACTATAGCACTTATCACAGAGTACTTTTACTGTTTTCATGTGTTTTTTCTGCACCTGTTGAGCACATTCTTTGTGCTAGGCTCTTTTAGGGGCTATAATTACTTACTGTCTTTCTCTCTGCTGGACCCCAGGCCCCTTGAGAGTGAGGAGAGATCTGTGTCTTGGTTTTTAGTTATTTGTTTGGTTTTTTTTTTTTTTTGAGCTCTCTGGTAGTTACTACATTGCCTACCCATGGAACACATTAGACATCTAAGGATTGATATTTGATGTAAAGACGTTAGAGGAACCTTAAACTTGTGTGTTAAATTTCTTTTTAAGTAGTTTTTTAAAGTTACATACTTTGGCATATTTATAGAAATACTGCTTTCTAATTGTTAAAATACAGTCATTTTAAAAAATGTAGAATGGTCATCTAGAATTTGGACTTTAATTTAGATTGAAATTCGATTTAGACTTTTTTGGTGGGAATGTTTTTTGCCTGTTGCTAAACTGTTAGGTGATTTTTTTGACAGAAGTAGTTTTTAAAAATTCTGTGGATATCCATTTTCCTTAGGAGTAAACAGTAAACAGTATCATGAAAAATGATACTGTTTGTTTTAAATGAATTATCTTAACCTCATTTTATTCAGATTCCAGAAAGTTATGAATTGTCCATGTAGTAGGCTCTTGAGAAATCTTACTATTTTTACTTAACTAGCAATCAGTATTTCATAACATAAATCCTTACCTTATACCTGTGGGTGTTTGTCAAGCCACTTAATTTTGAAAACAAATATTATGAAAGCTTGAAGAAGGGGGAAGGTTCTATAAATATCACCTCACTTAATTTTTCTGTTTCCTTTTCTTGCATTCCATTTTTGAAATCATTGTTTTGTTTTTGGCTTTTTAATCTTATTTGCCTCCTTTGTTTTTTTTTGTTTTTTTTTTTTTTTTGGCCTTTCAGCTAGGAAAAGCCACTAGCTGTACTGATCCATTCCATCTGGCTCCCTTTCTTGAAAGAAGCTAGTGAAATGGCCTCAAGGTGGCTAGCTTTGGAGTTCTCTTCTCATTTGCACTTGACCTTATAGGAAGTGGAAGTACCTGGAGTAGTTGTGACAGTGAAGTTCGTAACACCTGTGCTGTCACCCTTAACTTGAATGTTTTATTCTCTAGATAGTATAGGCTATTATTCACATTAGTATGAGCTAATGTGAATAAAGTGGTTATCCATATTGCCTGTCCCACGTATGGCTTGGAATTTGGTTTTAGGCCATAAGTGAAATGTCAAGTTGCAAATTTTTAAGGAACGGCAAGGCCAGGGCTTTCTAAGCCTCCAGCAGGCATGGGCCTTGCTGCATCATGCCAGGCACCAGGTACTGTGCTGCTCCCTCCTCCAGCACCCCTGCCCTGGCACCCACACACAGGTGCATCTCCCAGAGCTTGGCTCCTCTCTCAATCTCATTCCCATTATCACAGACCTCTGGGGTCAGACCAATGAACTTTAAGCTACTTTACAATAAAATGTGGATGATTTGCCCTATACTTAGCTCTGCCTAAGTGTAGACCATGGAAAATGTAGGCAAAATAGCCCAGTGACTTCAGGAGCACACAGGCCCTGGTAATGTCCCAGTTCACTGTCCTTAGGCCAGTGATGCATTATAGCCTTTTTCTGACCCTAAAAAAATTGTCACTAATTCCTAATGTCTTCCATAGAGGTCCTTAGAGTCTGGGTCAGATTGAGCAGGATCTTTTCAGTGTTGACAGCCCTAAGACCAGGTCAGGGCAGAGCCACCCACAAAAACCCTTGGATCTGCTTTACACCAGAGACAGTCACCATCCAGCCTCTTGACCGGACTGAAGCTCTGGGCCGCTGGGAGCTCTTGTAAGAAGAGCTTCTAATAACTGAGCTTCTTTGAAACTCTGCTAATAACCACCTCAGAACATAGCACACTGCATCCTGAGCTGCCCTGATCCTGGCCCCTGAAGTCTGGCCATTTGATGGAGTTCACCCCTTGCAGTCTGAGAAGAGGTCTGTGTCAGTATGAAGGAAGACCATGAGGCTGTTAGAAGGGTTTTCAGACAGAACCAAGTAAACAGCCAGGCTTTTAATAGTGCCAGAGATTTTTTTTTTAATTACCTGATAAGAAATGGAAACTCTACAAGGAAAAAGAGTCTCAGTTGCTAGTGTCTTCTGGCTCTTGGTGCACGGCTGGTGAGCAGTTACTTTGAGTCGTAAGAAAGGCCTGTGGGGATCTGGTCAGAACCAACTGTGGAGACTGAGCTCTCGCATCCCTGCCTGGTCTCTTCATGTGAGGAAGACATACCCAACCTTACCCATTTATGGCTGCAGACTTCATACCTGAATTCATACTTCAGATACCCGGCCCTGTTGTCTGGGAGCCGTGGTGGAAGACTCTGACTTTAGGGCAGCCCTTGCCTAGGTGGCCAAGGTCAGGGATTCCTTGTGGTCATACCTGCCTGGTGAAGCAACCCCAGTTGTCATCTGGAAAGCCTGAAGGACCCTGGATTCTATTCATGGGTTAAACTTAACAGACATTGATGGTTCTTAAGCCTTTTGTGTGTGAAGGGCTATGGCTAACCTGCTGGTCGTTCTAGGGAACTCTCCCCTTCCCCCCCACCAAAAACCCCAAAACTTCCCTGGGTCACACTTTTCTTAAAAAAGTACTCTAGATCTTTGGAATCAGGTTGACTGGAACCTGTGGGTTGCTGAAGTTTCACAGGTACCAGGAAGAGCTCTTTTACAAAAGATTGAGCGCTTTTCAGTTATAACACAGTATCTAGATGGGCGTTTGTTGATTTAGCAGGCATTTATTTGCACTTTAAGGGACAAAGCCCATTGTGAGGCCTATTGGGAGAGTTTAAACACAGAGAGGGCCCTTCTGGAATTCCTTAAATTGTACCACACAGGCTCCAGATTACACCACTACATAAAAGCCTGGCCCAGGGGAAAATAGATAATAAGAAATGTGAAAACTCTTTATATCACTCTTGATGCTTCACTTGTTCAGAGATAGTAACTGTTTGTTTGTTCTGACTCCTCCGGTTGTCCTGCTCACACAGGCACTGCTGGGAGACAGTGGCAGCCAGAACTGGAGCACTGGAACAACAGATAAATACGGGCGCCTGGACAGAGAGCTCCAGCGAGCCAATTCTCATTTCATTGAGGAGCAGCAGGCACAGCAGCAGGTACCCCAGGGGCCCAGGCTTAGGACGGGGCAGTGGGAAAAAATACACCCACCTTAGTTCCTTTGCCAGCCATGGGGTCTCATGGCTTAATGACAAGCGGGGTAAGGGAGAGCTTGTCCTGTGGTTTATTGTGTTTAAATATTTAATGATTGCATGCATAAAGAGTTTCAAAATCTTCACAGCATGACTGCTTCAAGAGAACCAAGCTCAGCCAGGCATGGTGGTTTATACCTTTAGTCCCAGCTACTCAGGAAGCCGAGGCCAGAGGATCCTTTAGCCCAGGAGTTCAAGGCTACAGTGAGCTTTGATCATGCCTTTGCATTTTAGCCTGGGTGACAGAGCAAGACCCTGTCTCTAAAAGCAAAGAACAAAGTGGTCTGGTGCGGTGGCTGACATCTGTAATCCCAGCACTTTGGGAGGCCAAGGCGGGCAGATTACGAGATCAGGAGATCGATACTATCCTGGCCAACATGGTGAAACCCCGTCTCTACTAAAATAAAATAAAAAAATTAGGCGTGGTGGTGCGCGCCTGTAGTCCCAGCTACTTGGGAGGCTGAGGCAGGGGAATCGCTGGAACTTGGGAGGTGGAGGTTGCAGTGAGCCAATATCGCGCCACTGCACTCCAGCCTGGCGTCAGTGAAACAACCTTTCAAAAAAAAAAAAAAAAACCAAGCTCAGTTCTCTTAGAAAAAGCAGACCTTTGTTCATTTCAGCAAAGGCACTTTCAGAAAGATCTCATTTTTTTCATTGAAAATTATTCGTTGGTTTCATTATATATAAAGTTGACAGCTTTTGTGTACGTTAAGGGTAGGAGGAGAATGAAGTGGACTGTGTCTGTTATTGCCTCTGATGTGTAGAGCTGTATTAATAAAAGGAAGCTAATGATAATGTGTCTGGGGATTTGAGGAGCATGTATCCATTGAAACTATTGATTAAATGCAGTGTTTTATGTATACAGATAGCTTATATGTTCTTTTGTTCTTTACATTAGTACGTCTGCCTAACCAGTTGTTTACTTAAATTGCTATTAAACCCAGCAAAATTTTTTCCTATAGAAAGTGAGAAGAATACAACACAACTAAAAGTACATACTTGTCAGTCAGTAGTTGTCCTTAAGGCAACTTATTGCCATGGGGCATCTTTAGTTTGTCCTTGAAGAGGGAGTAGAGACTGTGTGCCTAGTTTCCCCACATCCAGAGATTTGCCAGACTCTCTTGTATTTAAGCTGTGGCAGTCTGTTGTGGATTGAGACCTTGATCTTGGCAGTGGGCTTCCTCCTCCCAAACATCTCTGTGTCTCAGTGGTCATCTGCACGTGTGCTTTCAGCCATTGTCTGCTCCATTATTGGACGTCAGCCAACCGGAGTAAATCTCCCTTGGTGGTTTCAAGCCCCGCTGACTGTTCACAAGTTGGATCAGCAGGAGATATCAGTAGCTTGACAATCCAGCCCTTTGAGCAGTGTGTTCTCAGAGGCAACGGTCTGGTCCTTTGATTTCTGGGCTTTGCTTCTGAATGTGAATTGTCCCAAGTTGGCAAAGAAACTAGCAGCTGCTAGAGTGCTGGGCTTGGAACCAGGTAAGATGGATTTTAATTGCTTATTTCCCATTTCTCTGGCACCAGTTGATCGTGGAACAGCAGGATGAGCAGTTGGAGCTGGTCTCTGGCAGCATCGGGGTGCTGAAGAACATGTCCCAGCGCATCGGAGGGGAGCTGGAGGAACAGGCAGTGTGAGTATTGGGACGCCCCTCTTGCTGCAGTGAAACTGAGGGGCAAAACCATCCTACAAGACCCCTAAAAAGCCTGGCAGCTACATGGCTGGTAAAACCAAAAGCTAGTTTATTCATAGCTGCATTTTTAATTCTCTTTTACAGACTAGCCTCCCCGAAAGAAGCAAATCCATTCTGTAAATTTTACTACAGGCTTTAGGCAAAGTTGTTATTTTTTTAAACACCTCCAAAAACAGACACAGATTTCTCTGAGCAGATACTCGAAGTATAGTTATGAATGGGAGTGTGAAACAGAGAAGTCTCTATAACCTGTGGCGATTTTTGTTTCAAAGAGGATAGGATGAGAGCTGACTTTATCATCCCATGAGTCTCCCAGTACATTGAACAAACACTTTTTGCTTTGAATCTTAAATTATTGTAACGTTGTTTTTTTTTTTTTTTTTAAGTTACAAAGTTCACTCCAGTTAACAAAAAAATCTTCCCTCTCAAAAAAATAAAAACAAAACATAACTTCAGTTTGTTTTTCCTTATGAACAATCCCTTTTGCACTCAGAAGTTTGATGGCAAAAACTGCATTCTTAAATGCTGCCTCAGGATACCTTTATCATTTTATAAATATTTTTCTAGAGAAAAATAATAAAACAGTTCACCATGATATTTCAGAAACTTTCCTGTCTCAATATTATGTTTATTATTACACATCCATTCATTATAAATTCTTAGTGAGCACTTGTTCTATACCAGGACTTCTGGAAGCCTAGGGATATAGAAGGGAGCAGAACAGACAAGACACCCCATCTCTGCCAAAGAGTTTGCCACTTGCTGGGTAGAACGGACATTGTGTAAGTGGTGGGGGTGTCATTAGGTGATGGCAGTGGAGTGGGAGGGCCCCTGTGATGGGGCTAGTGCATGCCTGGAGAGCCCTAACTTAGCCCAGGGTCCCTGAGGAAGAGGAGTTTTAACTGAAACCTGAAGGATGTGTGGACGCTAGCCAGGTGAGGTGAGAGTTGGTGTGAAGTCAGGTAGCGTGGGGAGCCTAGACCAGTAGGAAGAAAGTGCACCTGTGAAGATGGAGAGGTACACACGTGCATGGAGCAGAGAGGTTCCATGTGTCTCAAGGCAGAGAACAAACCAGGGGAGTCCTTGTCAGCATGGTAAGGAGGTAGGACAACTTATGCTCAGTATGATGAGAGACCGGTAGAGGTGAGGTTAGGAGTGATGGTGTGATCAGGTGTGATTTAGATGATGCGCTGTAGTGGAACCAGGTAGGGAAACCAGGTAGGAAGCTAGAGTAGCCAGATCTGTTTCATTTCTACCTAAAATGGGCCTTGACCCTAAAGTTCACTTTGAGGATGGGAAGGGACTAATGGCCTGAGCTTCTCTGTTGATGAGGCAGCGTGGCCGGGCAGTGGGTAATAGAGCCTGAGGGACTTCCAGTTAAAAATGATGAATTGACACACCCCTACCTCCACTCCCTCTCCACAGCTCACTAGAGCAATAGTAAAGGGGTTTGTTTTCAAGGGCATGAAACCACTGGGCATGGTGGTTTACACCTGTATTTCCAAGTGCTAGGGAAGGAGGCTGAGGTGGGAGGATTGCTTGAGCCCAGGAGTTAGAGGCTGCAGTGAGCTATGATGGCACCACTGTACTCCAGCCTGGGTAACAGAGGAGACCCTGTCTCTAATAAAATAGAAATAACAGATAATTGGGAAAAACATAGGATTTGGACTTAGATCTGTGCTATCCAATATAATAGCTACTAGCCACATGTGGCTGTTGAGTAAGTGATATGTGGTCAGTCTGAGTTGAGATGTTCTCCGGGGTAAAATGCATACTGGACTTTGAAGACTTAGTATGGACAAATGTAAAATAGCTTATTAATAACATTTTTTTTTTGAGACGGAGTCTCACTCTGTCGCCAGTCTGGAGTACAGTGGCGCAATCTTGGCTCACTGCAACCTCTGTCTCCAGAGTTCCAGTGATTCCTCTGCCTCAGCCTCCTGAGTAACTGGGACTACAGGTGCGCACCACCATGCCCAGCTAATTTTGTATTTTAATAGAGACAGGGTTTCACCATGCTGGTCAGGATGATCTCAATCTCCCGACCTCGTGATCTACCTGCCTTGGCTTCTCAAAGTGCTGAGATTATAGGCATGAGCCACCGTGCCTGGCCTTATTAATAATTTTTTATATTGCATGTTGAAATGATAGTATTTTGGCTATATTAGGCTAAATACAACAGAATATTAATTTCACCTGTTTCTTTTGAAATTTTAAAAAATGTGGCTACTAAAAAATGTAAAATGGCATACGTGACTCATATTTTGCTGGATGTTATTGAGATGGATTTGGGCTAGCAACTTCCTTGGTGAGCGTCCATGGACTGAAGGGCAGATGATGTGCCTGTTTTGGCTTCAGTAAGAAAAATCATACCCAGTGCACAAAGGTAGCTCTTGCTTTTCCGTGTTTGGCGCTGCCTGGATAGGCCTGCCAGCTGCAGGGCCTGATGCTGCCAGGATCTAAAATGAGATAAATATGTTTTGATTTGAAAATTTAGGTATGGGACAAAGACTTGTTTATTTAGTTGTCAACAGGAGTTGATGTAATAGTTAATTTAATGAAGAGTTGGTTGCCCCATCCTGCAAGGCTGTCAGGTGTCTGGTGTGGAGAGATCGAGACCAGCAGTTTCTAGCTGCCAGCGATGCTGTCAGACTTACCACAGCCTTTTTAGTGAGACCCTTAGTACTAATTGGTACGTTACATTCTGGCCTCAGAATAATCATTTACTAATCAGAAGTTGAAAAGTCTGGACTATTTAGTGATTTTTCTAGGCACTCCTGAAAGAATATTTTGGTGTTTTCTTTCCCAGCTGCACATTGGACAGCAAATAGTGTAAGCCTGCTGGAGTCAGTTCTCCGAGTGGGAAATACTGGTTTTTCTGTGAGGACAGGTGGGGAGACACGTGTATGCGTGGGTGCACATACACACTCTCACACACACCCCATCAGGGATGTTAGTCCTGAGGTCTTCTGGGTTTATGATAAAGCATATAGCGCTTGATAGGAGATTATTTTATTAAAGTACATGCCTTAACTCATACTGACATAAAGTGCTTTACTATATTACCTGGTTCTCACAAGAGCCCTGTGAGGGAAGTTGAGCTGATAGGATTGCCCTGTATTACAGGTGAGGAAACAGTCCCAAAGTGTTGTAGGGCACATTGTCCAAGGTAGCAATGTAAACAAGTGGCAAAGCCTGGTTGTCCACCTCAGGTAGCGTTGTTTCTACCACATTGCGCTAGCACTGAGTTTGTGTTATTGTTTAGACAGGTCCACACTGCCTTGTCTGCATGCAGTTCTGAAATCTAGAAAGCTCTAAAAAGAAATCTCAATGTGCTTCTTTAAATTTGCAGCAAGGTTATGTTACAGAAAAACCTCACCTGACTCCAGCTGTGACTCCTCATAGTTTTCTCTGCAGAAATATTAAGTATCTGATTATGGGGACTGCCCCAGACCCTGCTGGTGGTATTGACTAATACAAAGCGTATTTTTAAATCTCGAGAATTCCAAAATCAAAATCATATCTTGTCCCAAGGATTTTGGTTAACAGACTAAGGTCCTGAATCCCAGCGTTGCCTATTTTGTTTGCTAAAATGTAGGCTTAGTCATGTTAACCCAGTGCAAGTGCACTGCCAAGGCTTTGTGCTTACAGCAACCTCTGTATCTGCTTTTCTCTAGTATGTTGGAAGATTTCTCTCACGAATTGGAGAGCACTCAGTCCCGGCTGGACAATGTGATGAAGAAACTTGCAAAAGTATCTCATATGACCAGTGGTATGTATGGTGTTTAAGCATTTGTACTTAATTCTAGAACTCTGTCTAGGGGCGTTGTCTCATAGTTATGCCCGTGCAAATCCCTTTCTTTTTTTTTTTTTTTTGAGACCAAGTCTCTGTCACCCAGGCTGGAGTGCAGTGGTGCCATCTTAGCTCACTGCAACCTCCACTGCCTCCTGGATTTAAGTGATTCTCCTGCCTCAGCCTCCCGAGTAGCTGGGATTACAGGTGCATGCCACCACGCCTGGCTAATTTTTGTATTTTTAGTAGGGACAGGGTTTCACCTTCTTGGCTAGGCTAGTCTTGAACTCCTGATCTCAGGTGATCCACCCGCCTCAACCTCCCAAAGTGCTGGGATTACAGGCATGAGCCATCGTGCCTGGCTGATCCTTTAGTTATAGCACATTTTTTTTTTTTTATGATGCCCTAGAATGGAAGACTGGTATGTGCAGTTTTTATCTTCTGCTTGTAGCCTTAACTTGGGAAAAGATCTCTGTGCTCCCCCACCGTGTTCAGTTTTTTTTTTTTTTTCTCAGTAGCGTAACTTTCTTTGCAATTACAAAATCAATCTTTATTTTATTGGTTTTTTAAGATTTCCTTGCCAAAATAGGGAACTTTTTTTAAAACAAGAGTTAAGCAAGTTACTGTTTCTCCTGAACATTCTTTCATTGATAGAAAAACAGTTACTATAGAATAATATGGCGTGCATCGATCTACTTTAAATTGTTATATTTGAATCAATACTGAAATATTCCAGCAAATTTGCACCAGGATGAGGATGAAGAAACAATTTTCAGATTATTGTGTAAGATATGTTCCAGTGACTCTTTACATGGGAAATAATGTATTTTAATTTTAAAAATCCAGTATCTCTTCTTTATCTGGTGCGGGCAGCTTGGTAGAAGGAGAAACTGAGGTGCTCCTTGAGGTAATCTGAATGTTCTGGGCTGTTAGAACATCCCCTACTGACACCTCATTCTTCTATTGGTTTCTTGCTGTCAAGTACATGTTATAAGGTTTAATAGGGTAGCTCTTTGAGGCAAGAGTTAAATACATATGCATGTTTACTTTTTACAAGTTTAATTCATACTCAGGTTACATAACAGTTCTCTGGGGCTCTGTTTCTTATCTATAAAAATAGGTTGAGTCCTACCTCTCTAGGTCATTGTAAAGATTAAATGAAATAACGATAAAGTAAAGCTGTTTAACTGTGTTTACCATGTGTTTATTGATACTTAGTAAATATTTTTAAGAAATTGTAAGGCAACAAAAATTGTAATGGCCCCAAGGGGTCTCTATGCTTCTACCTTCTCCCCTCTATTTAAAAACAAAAAAGCGGGGCGTGGGGGTTAATGAAGGGTTACATAGCAAATTTAAACTCCAAGCCTCTCACTCATGTGTGTATTAGTCACAAAGTCAAGTAGCTACTTCGGCACCAGTTTTGTTCGGGGAAGAGCAAGTGAACAAAGATGCGCTGTCTTTATTTCCCAGCATTCTGGGTATGAATAATTTAGAAAAGTACTTGCATTGTGTGATAAGCAGCCCAGTATATATAAATAGCACTGAAGTTTGCTTATGCTTTATTCTACTTTTTCCCAAAAGAAAAATTGGGGAAGCAATGTTATTTCTTTGGTTATATTTGTGTAAGAAAAAGAGCCAGGAAACAGAGCATTTATCCTGAAGGGAGATTCACTTTTAACAGGTTGCTTGTGTTTTCATTTTAATCTTTGCTTGCTACCCAAAGAAATACTCTCTAAGGACCTCCTCCTGCTTGGTGCTTTCTGCTTCAGTTTGACAAACAAGCAATTTGTATTGGTCTCTGCTCTCCTCCATACTTTTTGCAAAAGTTCACTGCTTTGTAATCAAACCTGTACATAAAGGAAGCCTATGAAGGCACAGTGAAGTGTGATTAAGTAGTTACGAACACTTCACGGTTCTTCGGAGGCAGAACATCTCCGCTCCCCGTGGCTATCTGCTTCCTGGGAGAAACCAACCAAGACTCTACATTTACTCTTTTGAATGACCCAAGAGGGACACGAATTTTATTATTCTCCTACCCACAGAAGTATTTTTAGTAGATACTGAGATTTTTTTCCTTCTCACCTTCCAGCATTCTCTTCATCTTTTTAGGGGAGGAAAATATTTTGAGAGAGAGGAAAAAAACTACCATTGGGGTTCTTTTGTTCCCTCTGACTTTTGAGGCGGGTCCTGAGCTTGCAATGCTGCTTAGAACTTTCCGCTTGGTCACAAAAGCCCCTGTGATTGGTACCCGTTCCGTCTATGCATGGAGCCTCTGCGGGAAGTGCTGAGAAGTCGGGGGTTACAGCTCCCTGGGGTCACCTGTTGCCTAGTTCATGCTTCATAGAGGCAGCTTAGCCGCTTCAGAGGAAAACGGCTTTAAAAGAGCATCTTCGGGTTGTGCTGGCTTGTGTGGTATATGCTTCTTGTTAAAAATTCTACGGAATACAGTTGTGGAAGAGAAAGTGATTGGAGGGTGGTAGGGGCGCGAGTAGAGGCTGATGGAAAGCCAGAGAGTGGGAATCGGATTCAGTGTTGGAAATCTGGTCCTGAGAATGGCAAGATGCCTGGGGGAAGGGAGTAGACATGGGAGTGTGTGAGGTTGAGGGAAGGGTTGGAGAAGGTAGTAGATACTTCTGTTGTCATCCTGGAAGAATAGCACTAATCTTAATGAAGTGGTTTGAAATTATTGTAAGCATTTTAATATTTAAAAAAATTAATAAGCTTTTTAGAACAGTTTTAAGTTCCTAGCAAAATAGAGCAGGAAGTGCAGAGTTCCCTTCCCCCTCATAATCTCCCTGACTCTTGACATCCAGCATCACGGTAGTACATTTGTTATAGTAAGCCTACACTAACGTATTAATCATCTGCAAAGACCATCGTTTACATGAGGATTCACTTGGTGTTGGACATCCTATGGGTTTGGACAAATGTATCAATGACATGTATCCATCATTGCAGCATCACACAGAGCAGTTTCACTGCCCTAAAAATCCTGTGTTCCGCCTGTTCATCCCTCCCTTCCTCCAGCCTCCCAACTACTGATCCCTTGACTATCTCCACAGTTTTGCTTTTCCAGCATGCATATGGTTGGAATCATATAGCACAAATCCTTTTCAGATTGGCTTCTCTCACTTAGTAATGCGCATCTAAGTTTCCACTATGCTTTTTCATGGCTTGATAGCTATTTCTCTTTTCACACTGAATAATATTCTATTGTCTGGATGTACCACAGTTTATCCATTTCCCTACTGAAGGACCTCTTGGTTGCTTCCAAGGTTTGGGAATGGTGAATAAAGCTGCTACGAATACCCATGTGCAAATTAGCGGGGGGAGGGGGTCGGGGGGGTGCGCACCTATAATCCCAGCTACTTAGGAGGGTAAAGCATGAGAATCACTTGAACCCAGAAGGCGGACATTGCAGTGAGCCAAGATGTCAGCACTGTACTCCAGCCTGGGTGACGAAGGGAGACTCTGTCTAAAAAAAAAAAAAAAAAAAACTATGTGCAGGTTTTTATGTGGACATTAGTTTTTAAGTTCATTTTGGTAAGTAACAAGGTATGTGATTGCTGAATGGTTATGGTAAGAGTATGTTTGAGTTTTGTAAGGAACACCAAACTGTCTTCCAAAGTGGCTGTACCATTTTGAATTTCCACTAGGAGTTGATATGGCTCCACATCCTTGCTAGCATGTGGTATTGTCACTGTTGGGGGTTTTGACCATTCTAATAGGTGTGTATCGTTTCTTGTTTTAATTTGCATTTCCCTAGTGACACCTAATGTTGAACATCTTTTCATATGCTCCCCTGCCATCTCTTTCATCTTTTTTTCCTTTCTTTGAGACAGAGTCTCACTCTGTCACCTAAGCTGCAGTGCAGCGGCACTATTTCAGCTCACTGCATCTGCCTTCCAGGCTCAAGTGATTCTTGTGCCTCAGCCTCCCAGGTAGCTGGGATTACAGGCCTGCCCTACCAGGCCCAGGTAATTTTTGTATTTTTAGTAGAGATAGAGTTTCACCATGTTGGCTAGGCTGGTCTTAAACTCCTGGGCTCAAATGATCTGCCCGCCTTGGCTTCCTAAAGTGTTGGGATTACAGGCATGAGCCACCACACCCAGCCCCATCTCTTTTTTGGTGAGGTGTCTGTTCAGGTCTTTTGCCCATTTTAAAAATCAAACTGTTTTCCTACTGGTGAGTTTTAAGAATTCTTTGTGTAATACCTTCTGGACAACAGTCCTTTATCAGATGAATCTTTTGCAAATATTCTACCCCAGTCTGTGGCTTGTCTTCTCATTCTTTTTGGCAGTGACTTCCACAGAGCATAGTTTTTAATTTTAATGACATCCCGATTTCAAGTATTTCTTTCATGGATATATAATGCCTTTGGTGTTGTATCTAAAAAGTCATTGCCATACCCAAGGTCATCTAGGTTTTCTCCTGTGTTTTATTCCAGGAGTTGGGTCATTTTGCATTTTACATTTAGGTCTATGGATACATTTTGAGTTCATTTTTGTTAAGCTGTAAAGTCTGCATCCAGCTTCATCTTTTTGGCATGGATGTCCAGTAGTTTCAGCACCATTTGTTGAAAAGACTCTCTTTGCTCTGTTGTATTGCACTTGCTCCTTTGTGAAAGATCAGTTAACTATATTTCTGTCAACCTATTTCTGGACTATCTGTTCCATTGATCTGTTTGTCCATTTTACTGATACTGCAGTGTCTTGATTGATGTTATGGTAAGTCTTATAGTTGTTCCACATTTCTGGAATATTCTGTTTCAGACTTCTTTCAGTCTTTTTTTCTTTTTTCAGGTTTCTGTTGACAAATTGTCAAGCTCAGAATCCTTTCTTTAGCTGTGTTTAGCCCACTAATGAGCCCATCAAGGGCATTCTTCGTTTGTGTTACAGTGTTTTTGATCTCTCTTTTTTCTTTCCTAGAATTTCCATGTCTCTGCTTACATTATCCATGTAATCTAAGCATGTTGTCTACTTCTTTCTTTAAAGCCAGTAGCACATTAATCGTGGTTTTAAAAAGTTCCTCATCTGATAATTCCAACATTCCTGCCATAGCTGACTCTGGCTCTGATGCATATTCAGTTTCTTCACACTATTGCTTTTTGACTTTTAGTGTGCCTTGTAACTTTTTGTTGAAAAGTGGACATGATGTACTGGGTAAAAGGAACTGTGGCCAATAGACCTTTAGCAAAGATGGGGTAGTGAGCTGGGGTGGGGGTGGCATTCTGTAGTCCTGCGATTAGGTCTTAGCATCTGGTGAGTCTCTGCCCCTGGCCTGGGAACTTCAGTGCTTCCCAGATTTTCTACTGTTAGATGAACCGGATGGCTAGAGAAGACTGGAGTTGGATGTTTTCCTTCCCCAGGTTAGTTAGACTCTGGTTAGTTTCTTCTAAGGGCAGACTTTGTTTAGAGCAGAGTGCTCTGGAGTATTTCATAACAGTCTTTTCCCCTCTGCCTGCTGGAAGCATGAGGGGATTTTTCCCAATATTCGCTGAGAATCTGGTCAAGCTCCTGGAGGTAAAACCCACAGAAGTGTGGGGGTGCCCTTTGACTTGGTCTCCCTGGAATTTTTATTTTTATTATTATTTTTAATTTTAGACTTGTCCACACTGAACCTTCAGCAACTCATCAATTACAGTTAAGGTTTTTCTACCAGGACGCTGGTTCCCATGGAGCTTGTTGCTTTGTGGGTTTCTGCTCTAATAAGCTGTGATTTCTCTGTGTGCACCTGTAGGTTTCTGCAGTTTTAGGGGCAGCAGTTTACCCTGTGACCTCGCTTCTCTGATGGATCTAAGAAGAGTTGTTGCTTTTTCAGTTTGTTCAGCTTTTTACTTTTTAGGACAGAGTGATGATTTCTAAGCTGCTTACATGCTTGGCTGGAAATTGAAAATTTAACCTTTTTTTTTTGAGACAGAGTCTCCCTCTTTTGCCAGGCTGAAGTGCAATGGCACGATCTTGGCTCACTGCAACTTCCGTCTCCCGTGTTATAGCAATTCTCCTGCCTCAGCCTCCTGAGTAGCTGGGACTATAGGCACGCGCCACCATGCCCAGCCATTTTTTTTTTTTTTTTTGTATTTTTAGTAGAGACTGGGTTTCACCATGTTGGCCAGGATGGTTCCAATCTCCTGACCTCGCAACCTGCCCACCTTGGCCTCCCAAAGTGCTGGGACTACAGGCATGAGCCACTGTGCCTGGCCTTAACATTTTTAAATAGATGAGAGAATGCTAGCTATACAAGTTTTCTTGACCATTGAAGTAGTAGTTAAACAAGTTCAAACTATGACCTGCAGTAGGCCAACTCTGCCTCCCCTAGACCTTTGGAACAGTCCTACCTGAGAACAAGGAGTGATGGACCCGAGATCTTCGTCCTGCTCACAGAGTTAACTAAATAAGTTTCTTCTAGCATGTCTGAGGTAGACCAAGGTGACCACCACTTAGAAGGTACTTGCTTTGCTTATAATTTGGTGGTAGTTCTCTTGTCCAGTTCTAAGACTTTGATATCCATAATATTTTAAATAATTTAAAGTACATGTTTTGCCTT
The DNA here is from genome assembly GCF_001604975.1 of Cebus imitator. Lineage (NCBI taxonomy): Eukaryota > Metazoa > Chordata > Mammalia > Primates > Cebidae > Cebus > Cebus imitator. The sequence continues at coordinate 2,044,350 of NW_016107348.1, read as the reverse complement.
GTGGAGCGTTGAGTTTATTTTCATAGATTCAGATCTTTTTGCAATGTGATTCTCAATAGTTATAGTGTGCTAAGATCGGTGCGCTTTCAGAGAAACTTTAGTGAATCAATATGCCTTTATATTTCTATTTAAATGGAACTCATTCCTAGTGGTTGAACTGCATTTTCATAGGCTAGTGAATTCTGTTATCAGTTGGGCCCTATGTGGAAGATGCCAGGACTCATCAGTGGAAAGACTGCTCATTCTTTCTACATGTCCCCAAATTAAGGAAGCATCGTCTGTGCTGTAGGCTTGGGCGCTGCACAGTGTGTGTATGACAGGGTTTGTGGTGTTAACTCTTGCAACAGCCCTGCGGGGCAGCTGTTGGAGAGTTGGGACCACAGGATTGTGAGCTGCAGCAGGGCCCCCCAGGGCCTGTCTAGACTCTTCTGTCCCACAGGGCCTCCCTGCTCTCAGCCGTTTGGATGGACTCTAGCCACTTTGTTTCCTGTGGCTGCTCTTCCAAATTGTTGGTAGGGCAGGAGTTTCAGAAAAGACATTCCGCTTTCATTTACAGAGGAGCTCCATAAGTGACTTTAACACGGTTACTAGTTAAGTAATCTTAGTTGACGAGGTGTGGTGTGAAATTAATCATGCTGTCTCACTGGAGCTTGCTTTTTCAGCTATTTATTTCCTGAGGTGACCAGCGGTAGCTTTCATCTCCTTTCCCTCTTCCCATTGTGCTCATTCAGAAAAGAATGTGATTATTGTTTAATTAAATGACTTGACTTTTATGGGAGATTAAAGCAGGCAGGCTTTGATCTGTAACACCAGTACCAACACCTTTTTTGAGGATATGCTAATCACCAGCAGAAAGCTAAGATCCGCAGATTTTAATTAAAGACTTGAGACACAAAGCATGTAATTATTATGAGACATTTTCAGGGGACTGGCAGAGTTGTGACTGCATGTGAAGTACAGGCCAAGAACAGAGCAGCATTGGAGTATCAGGCACCTAGGCAGGTGTAAGATCACGGCCCTGTCATTTGCACATTCTGCACCTTTTCTGCTTCAAAGGGTGCCATAAATCCCGTGTAACTGTATCTTGGGGAATCTGGAGTCCCTGTGAGAGCTAATCCCCGTGTCCTGCCTTCCAGATCGGCGCCAGTGGTGTGCCATAGCCATCCTCTTTGCAGTCCTGTTGGTTGTGCTGATCCTCTTCTTAGTGCTGTGACGGCGGGGCCTCTGGGTGCGAGTTCCTCCTGCATCTGAACCGAGGGGAGGAGGAGAAGCTGAGCACGTGTGACATTGCCGTCTACTCACATTCCTATCCTGGAAGCATACTGCTGCACTGACTTTTCTCCGTGTGACCCCACAATCGACACAGCTCCTCCATCCCAGTGCTGGAAGGGCCAGTGGGAAGAGGAAAGAGATGTCTGCACTCCTGTCTGTGGCTGGACAGCAGAAGTCCCATGCCGTCTGTCCTGTTCTGAGGAGAACTCGCTGCTGCCTTGCCTTCCAGGACCTCATTTGCTGAGGAGGGACTCTGAGTCATCCAGAGAGACTCACACACTCCACTGGTGTTTTGCTGTTGCTCATTCCATGCATTTGGCAGCTCTTTTCTTCTGCTCAGACCCGTCCCCCTGCTCAGACAGTGCGCCGCTGTCCCATCAAAAGAAACCTGTCAGGAATGCGAGCTTTCGGGTATGTTTCGTTTCGCATCGCTGTAGCATTTTTAGCCCCTGAGAGCTGATGATTATTGAGGACAGAAGGCTCAGAAACAGTTTGCGACAGAAAATGCAGTGTTTCATTTTTTCAGGGATAAATGCTAAGATAAAATTACTTTTCCGGGTGCATTTTTTTTTGTGGTAAGAATAACTAATGGAAAGTAATCACCCTGGGGTTTGGGGGCTGCTGACAACTTGTGGCTTTAATTGACGGGAGCAATTACAAGAGCAAACGGACTCTGTGTTGGCACAGCTTAGGGAGGGGTTGATGATGTCACCAGAGGTCAGAACCTGATCCTTGCCAACTTGATGTTGCCGTACCAGGGCTTCTTCCCCAGAGGTGCTGCTTGCATTGTGAGGCTGATTCCTACATATGTTGTTGCTAAACAGCTCAGTAACACACTTGAATGGATTTGGATGCCAGATCGTCCTCATCACGGTTCTTTCAGTCCTAGGGCACTCTACATTGGGGATTGGGGTTGCGAGTGGTCAGTCCATTTATTACATTTATTCAGAAACTGTAATGACAAAAAAGGTTAGCTCTGGGCCGAACTTCCCTTACCCTGTGGGTAATGGTGAGGATGTGTAGGTGAACTTGGTTCCTTTTTTTCCCTACGATGACAACTTGATTTTATCATCCACTCAAATAACTGAGCCAATCCAACTTCACATGATAGATGCTTTAACTGAGTTTAAATAGCTGGAACTGCTGAGACACTAAACTTTAAGCCTCTCGTGACTTTTTAAATGCCTCAAATGTGCACATGTATATAGGATATTTTTATAACTTCCCTGATGAATAATCTGATATTAAAGTAGTATTTGGACCCAGAGCCAGAACTCAGTGGTGGAGGCTGCTGGTTTCTCCTCACACCTTCTTTTGCACTTGGAAAGAACAGTAACATCTGGATAGAGTTCTAGCTTTGACTTCTCATTTCCTTATCTTTTTGGGTGCATTCCTCAGCACACTTTTTTTTAACCTTTTTGTTTTGTTTGTATTTCATGTGGTTTTATTTTGGGGTTTTGGTTTTTCACCCTTTTTTGTAATTTGCAGTGATGTGCTTGCCCAGCTAACTTTTGAATTGCACTTTTTAATAAATATTTGTAACAATTTTTTGAAGAAGAATATTTTATCTCATTTGAGATCATGGGTAGGTTCAGAAAATATGCCTGTGGATGAAAGCTAAAAGCAAATTTGTGAAACCAAAAGGGTGATTGACGTCCATGTTTACACTCCGCTCTAATGTTTGATATATAAATAAGTTATTTTCAAATTAGGAAAAACAGTGACTATTACAAAGGGCTTCAGATGTGTAGAGTACTAGGTTATTTATGTTTTATAAAGTTTTAATCTTCTATAAACTAAGAAAGGGGGTGGTCCTTAGATTTGCGTTAAAATATAGAAATCTTTTAAAGTAAATGTGGACCTTGTCTAAGTACTGTAATCTACTTGCCACATTACAAGAAGCAAATCAGCATCTTAAGGAATTATAAAATTACCCTGTTTAAAAGCCATGCTGTTGTTCTACTATTACCAGATTTACTGTGTTACACAAAAGGATCATGTGTGTCAATAGGGCCTGTTTGGAACGAACCTAGTTGTTAATGAGTAAGATACTCCCATTAGTTCAGGGACCAAGTTTTATGACCTAAGGCTTAATGATGTTTGGATATATTTTAAATTGATGCTCTTACCTCGCTGATTTAAGGAATTTTCTAAATAATGGCCATTGTAGACCTGACTCAGGCTGAAGCTAAATAGAGAACAATTTAGAAAGTCAACTAAAAATACAGGGCATTCTCCCCATAGGGCCACCATGCCCTTCTGTTCCTGGCTGACCTGATCTTGGGTCTGATGCACCCTGACTGGGCAGTCCCTGCAGAACCAGTGTTAATTTTAAGGGCCTCTATTCAGGCTCCAATTGTAGCAGCCAAAGAGAACAAGCCAGAGAACCTACATGTATTTTTAAGGACAAATATTTCCGCTTCAGTGACCCTGATTTTCAGGACTTCAGAGAGAACCAGGTGGTCTCTTCACCCTGTGTCTAGAATGGGAGAAAGTAGACAGCAGTGATGACCCCTCACTACTTATAAGCGCACCCTTATAGCACTTGGGGCTTTTTTTCTCCTTTAGCCTTATGTACCTAGTACCATATTCCAGTTTTAAAGAACTGGCAGAATGTGATGGATAACAGAGAAAGAGCTCAATTTATGTTTATTGGAAGAACATCCTTCTTAACTGATTTGGGGGTGGGGGCGGGTGGGAGGGAATGAGCTATTGAGTTTGCCAGAATGAAAATCCAACTGAAAAACTAAACTATCTTTAGTTTTTATTCCTAATTTTTGGTCTTGCCTCTGTGCGGACTGTGAAGAATCACAGTGCTCTGTATGCCCTGGACTGTGTGGCAATGCAAGTTGCAGCGTGTGTGTTACATGAGGATCTTCCACAATTTCAGAATTCACGCCAGAGCTGAAGGGGAAACTTGGTAACTTGCCCATTATTCTCTGCGTTTAGCCAGCGTTAAACAGACTGATGGGTCTGGTAGCCAACAACTTGGCAAATTCCACTCCTTCTCACCTCGTGAGATTAAGGGCTGTGAAAAGAAACCTAGTCTAACTCCAACAGAAATCTGTCTCTGTTAAGTGTTTTACCTTCTGTAAGTAGAGATGGTAGAGCCAAGATTTTTCTTTTGGTAATTTCCCTGTCTATAAAGTGAGACCAGTTCCCTGTTACCTTTTTGGAGAATTCATAACATTTGATGATGAAAAAATGGAATGATAAATATAAATGGCTTTTCAATTCTGTGGACTTTGTACCGTTTGGCTTCACCTTGTACTGCAGGATGCATTTGTAAACAGAACAAAATGGGACTGCCTGGAAAGCTACAGTTCTAAAATATGGAATGCACTGCCTCTAATTTTTCTTTGTCTTCCTCTCACTGGCATTTTTTTCTCTCCCAGGTTTCTTAAGAATGATGTTTTTTAAAAACATTATTCTTTTTGCCCATCAAAAATAAAAAGAAATAAAACCAAAGGGTTCCCAGCGTGAAGCCCCCGCAGTCACTGTGCACCATCGCTGAGCAAGTCTGCCCCTGAGGCAGTGCCCCGCCGCAGTAACAGGCCCTGCTCCTCCCAGGCCTTTGCTTCTGGATAAGGGGATGGTTCGTTACTGGCTGGCCTGATAGAGAGTGGTCTTTCTTTTCTTTCTCTCCCTCTTTTTTGATTAAAAAACAAAACCAAATCAGAATTTATTAAAAGCTGGTACCTTTTAGTAGCTCCGATTAGAGCAACTCAGCTCAGAGATACTGTTACTCAGAGCAATATGGTGCAGAAGTCTCAGGAAAAGGCAAATAAAACAGTCTGAAAAGAATTCAACTCTAAAAGGACTGAATTACTAGAATGATCATGTTGCAAAACAACACAAAATAAATGCAACAAAGAGCCACCTAAGCCTGAGGGCGAGAACTCTACTCCCTGGATTCTTGGATCACCGCCCATGACTCCTTGGGGCACAGAGGCTGACTTCAACATGAAGATCTCACCACTAACTGTATGTAACCAGTCCATGCCTGGGGCAGAGGCTAAATGCACGGAACGTGGCCGCCAGAACAGGGCACACGTGAGCCCATGAGAGCAGTGCTCTCTGCAGAGGCTATGGACCTGGCAGGGACCATGGAGAGCTTAGAGGTACTTAACTCTGCAGCTGGTCACATAAAACCCTAGACTGATCTAAGCCCTACTGTTCCCTTATCCAAATTCCCACTAACCAGTGAGAGAGAGGAGCAAGACTTGGAAGCTGCCTCCAGACCAATTTTTGGTCTACAGTAAACAAGGATAAACATAAAACACCATTCTACAGGCCAGCTTCAAAAGAACTCGTGGGCACAGAATGTGAGAGATCCCAAAGCCCCATTTAGTACCCCCCCACAGAAAGAGGGGGATGGGTGTGGGTGGTGAGATGGGCCTGTTCTGTGGGCACCCGTGACCTGTCCTGCTCTGCCATCTGGCCCTGATTGGTATGATTCCCCCCGTTTCCTAGATGTGCACTCTCAAGGCCCAGAGCTCTCAGTTTTCTGAGCCTCCCAGCCTCCAGCATACACAGAGAAAATGCCAGATCCCAAGGGTTCTGTAAGGAGGATGATGGGGCAGTTTTTCTGAGAACATGGGGTCCTTCAATGCCACCTCAGTTGCAGGTGGGGCAGGACAAAGAGGATGCTGAGTTACAGGAGGTAGAGAGCAGTCGAAGAGCAGGGAGGAGAATACAGCTGGGAAAATGACTGGAAGTTTCCATTGCATGGACTCAGCAGGCAATTTCCAGGGTCACCTTGGCTATGAGGCGTGAACAGCAAAGCTTTAAAACTGACTGTGAGAACAGTGTATGTCCCCCTGCCCAAATTCCCCAGAGGAATGCTCCTCTTGCTGTAGAACTTCACATCAAAGAAACAATACACCTAATGGGAAAAGTCTTTTCAGGACCCCAGAAGTGCCCATTGGAGGTCCATCAGGTCAAGTCTGGCTTCTCATTTGTGGGTCCACAGATTTGGGCAAAATGGCAGGAGGGCTTGCCGTCCAAGGCCTCTAGATGCAGTTGTGCAAAATTAGTCCTACACAAATCACTGGCCAGCTGTAGTATGCTCATTCCACCACCCACTGGCAGTGAGGATCTTTATGCTGTCAGAGAGGGCTGCCATTCACTGACATGCCATAAATCTGCTCCCTGGCTGCTGGAGTACACAGGCCAGGGGGTCTTGAAGACCCTCATGTCAAGCCTGTGTGTCAGGCCTGTAGTTGGTTTCACCATGGATAACCCTTGTTGCCCTACAGCTGGGTAACTGTTATTGTGTCTTGACCTTTTGCTCTTCCTCTTCCTTGTCTGAACTGAGTTCCCTTCTTGGATAAAGGACAACTTTTGACTCTTGCAGTCTGAAATTCTTATGTTTATTTTCTTCTTCCAGTACCAGGTCATCCACTTGCACAGGAGTCCACCTTATCTGTGGTTTCACTTTCTGAGGTTTCAGTTATCAGAATGGGTTGCACCAGAAAGCATTGAGGCTATACAAAGACTTCAGCAAGAGAGTCCCCACGTATATAAAGAAAGAAACAGTTTATCTACCCAGTAGGATCTGCAGTTTCAAGCAACCACTGTGGGTCTTGGAATGTATCCCCGCAAAAAGGCCGGGGCGGGGGAGCACTTCTGTATGCTTCAAAACACTACATGATAAACATACACGGTGTTATCTGTCAATCTGAAAATAAAATCGCCATGAGTTCTGGGCACTGTGATCTTACCTGTGGACTGGCCGCCTGACTCTGGAGCATCCTTGTATTGGACATGAAGGGACTATCCTAAGATGGCCACTTCTCATTTGTCAGCCTGTGGCAACTGAGTTTGAATTTGGTGGTGGCTGTCGCATGTTAGGGTAGCCATAGAGCTGCTCCCTCTCGGCCAGAGCAGCAAGCACAGTTTCACCCTTTCTTTATTTTAATTTTTGAGATGGGGTTTCAATGGAATGCAATGGCACAATCTCAGCTCACTGGAACCTCTGCCTCCCGGGTTCAAGCTATTCTCCTGCCTGAGCCTCCCAAGCAGCTGGGATGACAGGCATGTGCCACCACACCTGGCTCATTTTTTTGTATTTTTAGTAGAGATGGGGTTTCTCCATGTTGGTCAGGCTGGTCTGAAACTCCTGACCTCAGGTGATCCACCTGCTGTTGGCCTCCCAAAGTGCTGAAATTACAGGCATGAGTCACTGCGCCTGGCCTTCACTCATTTACACTTGTTGCCTCCACCTAAGCACTATGGCTCCAGCTAGGAAGGGCAATAGTCAGGTGGCCAAGACCAATTCGTTATGGAGCCAGAAGCTGACCTCCTTTCTTAAGGATTTCAACCATGAAGTGCAAATACTGTGAAAGCCAATTCAGTGAGGCAAAACATGTCCCAGAAGATTGATAAGCTGCATGGCCAGGCCACTCAGTGGCTTCCTGAGGCACAGTGTGACATGAACTGGTAACCCACAGACTGTGCATTTGTAGCTGTTTTGTGAGTAATAGGCAGTGTGTGTGTGTGTGTGTGTGTGTTGGGTATTTTAAAGTGCATGAGAGGGTTGTGTTTCAGCAGCTGATGGGTGCCAAGTGTTTGACTTTTTCTTCCTGCCCTTTACATCTCCCCAGAATTGTCACCTTCTAGAGGGTGGGTCTTCCCAGTGTGTTCCGGGAATTCTCTGTTCATGCCACTGTCGTGTTGCTCAGAAAACAATAGAGCTTTCAGTCAGCTCAGGTAAGCTTAGAATCTGCGCTGATGCCTCAGAAAGGAGGAAAGGCCGGCACGGCTCCAGCTTGGGCGGCAGTCTTACTTCCTTGGTCTCACCTCCTTTCCCATTTTGGAGGCCTCCCATTTCATCCCATAGCCTCCTCTCAGAGGCTGATTTCTCCCAGGTTGTTCCCGCTCTCTGGCCCGTTTGTGTCCTCAGAGGTCTGGCCGCTGCCGCTGCACCTGCCCCAGACCCGGTGTCACCTCGCCAGGCTTCAGCCAGTCTGGCCTTCCAGCTGCCACCCAGCAGCTCAGCTTAGTGACTCAGAACCTTCTGGCCCAGACCTTCACACCCGACTCCTGCCCAGGGGCAAATGCAGAAGCCTCTGCTGGTGCAGCCAACATGGAGTAGGGGGAAGGGGGAAAGGGGGAAAGGGGACCCTTACCAGCTCAGGGTATTGGGAAGAGTGGGTGGAATTTGCATGTTAAGAACGTTCATTAACCAAATACCCAAATGGAGACAAAAAAGCAAATTTGGACCAGTTACACATTTCCGAAAAATTTCAGATATTTGGGTCCCCAAGATGGCTGATAACTCATTTCTCAGCACCTTTTCTCTAGCCTTCAAGAAAAACAGTGCCTCATGTAAGAACCTCTGAATTCTGATTTAGGTATGTGTTAGGTGGGGTGGGAGTATTGACGAAATGTTTCAGATCACTAATCTCACAGACATCGCAATGACAAGATAAAGTTTATTAGATAAAGAACTTTTTTTTTTTTTTTTGAGACAGAGTCTTGCTCTGTCACCCAGGCTGGAGTGCAGTGGCGTGATCTCAGCTCACTGCAACCTCCACCTCCCGGGTTCAAGCGATTCTCCTGCCTCAGCCTCCTGAGTAGCTGGGATTATAGGCGCATGCCACCATTCCCAGCCAATTTTTTTTTTAGAATTTATTTTTAGTAGAGACAGGGTTTCACCGTGTTAGCCAAGATGGTCTCTATCTCCTGACCTTGTGGTCTGCCTGCCTCAGCCTCCCAAAGTGCTGGGATTACAGGCATGAGCCACCTCACCCAGCCTAGATAAACAATGTTAATGCAGCTGAAATCTTTGAAGAATTCAGACCAGTCCTTGGATCATTCATCCTGAGCACCTGGAATGTTACATAATCCTGAGTGGGCTATTTCCCCTCTATGACTTCAGCTGTAAGATGACACTGTTCTTTTGCACAAGTACATGAAGAGTAGCTAATTAAAATACTGTACTAGTTCATTCAAGAGGTATTTACTGAGTTGCTACTATGTACAAGGCATCATGCAAACAGACTGTGCAACATTACATGAATTTTTAAAAATAGATTTCCATAAATAAACACTATGATAGGATTATGCAACATCTTTCAGGGAATTTTAACCATTTGGACATACTACACAGTGGTTCTGGTTCTACCAGTCTAAATGAATTGACCTGTTTTTTTTCACCATCACTCCTCCCTTTCAATTCAATTCATTCATTCTGGTGTGCAGCCCTTTTCTGTGCTTTCTATTTGTATGACCAGAGAGCCGCCATTTCAGCCTGTGCTCTGCACAAGGATAGATAACCCACTGAGGAATAAATAGGGGCAAAATCCACTCTGGGTTCTGCTGGCCAAGCCAGGTGACCTGGCCTGGGCTGCCGACCTCCCAGAGGAAGGGTTCATTTTTCCAGTTTGCACATGTGCTATATGTGGGTTAGCTGAGGTCTGCTCATGTCTTCAGTTGGTTCACAAACCAGAAACAGAACAAATGGCCAGAGATTAGTGTCGTAATCACACTAGATTTACAACCAAGGCACGCTGAGTGGCGTGATGGGTTTATCCTGCTGCATGGCAAGCTGCTCACGCGTGGGCTGTGCTCAGTGTCGTTTTCACTCAGCCACGCCAGCCATGGGGAAGCAGGAGGGGAGCTGGCTGGAGAAGGCGGCCTCAGTGAGAGCCTTGGTGCATTCCCCTGGAGCCACAGTTTGGGGCCTCTCCCTCAGCAGGGGTCCCCACAGTCTGAGTGTTTTCAGAAATCTTATATCTAGGGAACCCCAAATCTTACATGCAGACCCCAGGCTCTGAACTCATATTTAACTACTGAAGGGCATTGGCATCTCTCCAGTGGTTGAACTTGACCTTCTTACTAAGAACCAGCCAGGCAGACATCAGAAGCCTCAGGCTCCACAGCAGAAGCTGGTGGGCAAATAGATCAGGAGCACCTGCTTTCACCATCGGAATGAAGGTTGAAGGCCAAGAACACTTGCTTGTCCTGTGGTGCAGGGGTTGGGATGGAGGTGTGAGTCTTATAAGTGCAAGAGAGCTAAGTGTTGCGATTTAAAGGAAGAACATCTGCCCCCGCCCCCGAATGCCCCCAAACCTCCAAGATTCCACAGATTCCCTTGTCTTAACTCTTCTCACAGAAGTAAGCTAAGGTAGTCAGTCTCACCGTAATTGCGTTAAATTCAATGATCCTGGTTTTCTAACTGCTAGATAATCCACTGAAGCCAAAGGAGCTTTGGTGGATTGAGGGAGCCCACAGAGGCTGGGTAGGGATGTGTTAGGAGTTGAATTGTTTACCCCAGAAATAATTCATGTTGCAGTCCTAACCCCCAGTACCGCAGAATGTGGCCTTCTTTGGAAATAGGATTGTTGCTGATGTAATTTGGGAAGGTGTGGTCTTCCTGCAGTAGGGTGCACTCCTAATCCAGTATGACTGATCGTCTCCTGAAAAGGGAGCAGAGCCCTCCAGTTGACACAGTGCTTTTATGCATATTTTTCCTATCAATTTCTGTGGGGTAGGCATTATCACACCTGTGGGTTTTACTCAAGATGATTGCTTTTTTAGCCTAGCATCTCTTAGCCTCACTTTTTCTAATAACAGGAACCCCTTCTGCCAAACACACAACATATTTTGGATAATTACCCCACCCCATTCCAACATGTGCCTGTGTTGAGAGGTACCAGTCTTAATCCTCCTGCCCAGCCCTAGCCTAAACAAATGTGTGTGCTGGTTAGGCTCTCCCCATCAGCCCCCAGCTAATCTCATCCCTTCCCCACTGTGCCCCAGGAGGCTGTCTATGTCAGACTGCACTTCCAGAGCCCCTGGCCTCTGGTTGGGTTTGGCTACTGGGATGAGCATCCTCAAAAAAGACCAGAGAGCTACAGAGGAGAGAGGGTGGGGCTTCATTCCCTAACCTACCTCACTGCAGTCCCACCAGCGGCTGTGGTCACAGCTCTCACAAGAAGCATCCTCTGCCGGGGTCGCAGCTCTTGCTGGACTATGGTAACAATATTGTCTTTTACCCTTCAGCTCTGGTGGGGTAATGGCTTCCCTCTGTCACAAGTCTCTGGACACTCCACCATCCCTTACTAGTTTCCTCAGTCCTGATTATTCCTCTACAGTTGATGCCTTTGTTGAATTTACTTAAACCATATTGAGTGTACCATTTAGTTCTTGCCAGGACTGTTAGCCGTGGCAAGTCTTAGAGGCTAATTCTGATGGTCACAGTGATTAGGCCCAGGGGTGCCGCATGATCCAACACACGTCAGAGTACTCCTGTGACTTCGTTTTCCTTTTGGTAACCAGAGCTGGGAGAGAGACACCCATTCATATGGAGTGGTGAAGTGATGGAGGATGTGAGCTTTGTGCTGGCAGTCATGTCCCTACCTCAGGGATAAAGTCATTCACATCTTCGTTTTGATCCTTGGGTCCCCACACTGCCCTGATTCCCACCTTTAAGATAGCATCCCACTTTGTGCTTGAGCTGGTTTACATAGGTTTCTGTTATCTGCAGCCATTAAGAGTAGTTTTTAAACTAGTGAATGGGAGAGTCGAAGCTCAAACTCCAGTCATCTGCCTCCAAAGCCTATCCTTTTAGCAGATACTCCATATTCATAACTGTGGCCAGATACCTCCCCTGCTGTCAGCCACAGTGGGAAGATCCCTCCACTAAAGATTATTCCTGTGAGGAAAGGCACGTATGTATTTCCTGTAGCATGAAACAGAGGTATTTCATTCTGAATAATAACATCATACACGAAAAGTTCTGTATTAACTAGAAGTTGGAATGGTTAAATCCAGCTAACCAATAACTGTATTACCTCATATCATTTGCATAGAAATGGTCATCCTTTTTTTTTTTTTTCAAGACAGAGTCTCTCTTGTCACCTAGACGGGAATGCAGTGGTGCGATCCTGGCTCACTGCAACCCCCACCTCCTGGGTTCAAGCAATTCTCATGCTTCAGCCTCCCAAGTAGCTGGGATATAGGCATGCCCCCTAACACTTGGCTAATTTTTGTATTTTTAGTAGAGATGGGGTTTTATCCTGTTGGCCGTGCTGGTCTTGAACTCCTGGCCTCAAATGATCCACTTGTCTCGGCATCCCAAAGTGCTGGGATTACAGGCGTGAGCCACTGAGCCTGGCCTAGATGGTCTTCCGTTAATGTCCAGCTGCCTGCACCCAGCCTTAAAAAAATATGCTCATACTTAAAAAAATACGCTCATACTTAAAAACAGTGAAGTCTTATTCTTGTGGGGCTCACATTGGTCTGTTGTATGTAAACAGGATGCCATTCTCACCTGTTTATTTGGCAGTTAATTAATGCTCACTGGGAAACGGTGCTCTCTGGTGTTGAATCCAGAAAACCAAGAGAGTTGAGTAGAGTAGAATGATCCTTCAGCCCTGAGCAGCATTGCTTTGAATCTCATGACTGGAGCCCATGCTTGGTAACCAGGGTGGGGGTGAAACTTCAAAATAGCCGACTTCTGTAGTTATCAGATTTAAAGACAGACTCAGAGGGACTTGGGATCACTTAGCTTAGTCCCCTTATTAGCCATGAAAACAGTTACAGCTCACCCCAACATATATGGGAGCCATTTGGTGCAGTGCATTCTGGACTCGGCCATCAGGAACTGCACTGTCTGGGACCACCCTAAGGTACTTACCTGGGGGCAGACTGATGCTAACTTGTCGTGCGTCCTCCTCACCGCTGCGACCCGATGTGGTTTTTTTTTTTGCCTTTTGGACAAACACCAAAGCTCTGAAAGTTACAATGGCACCTTGGTCAGGTTTCTGCAATCTAGATATATTTTGGAATTCTTTATTATATTAAAGTCTCTATTATTACAGATTGAGGGGAAGGGGAAGAGGAAGAAAGAATCAGCTTGGTTTTTCTCTGCCATAAATGAACATGTCGGTGCTGTTTTCCTTCAGACATGCTTTGTGCAGAGCTGCCCTTCCCCGGGGCTGTGTGGGCGTTAACTGTGCTTAGACAGCGATTGTTCCAGCTGCCTGCTGGCCCTGCCGCCCGGGTTTCACATGAACATTTCATGCAGTGCACCTGGTTTGCCAATGGCAGCCAGACCTTTGTGCAAAATTGTATTTTACCACTTTTTAAAAGGTTATGGGCTGTCAAGCCTGGAGGCCACTTGGTTATTCAGGGGGATATTTGGAATAAGACCACCCAGCTTCATTGTTTGCTGACCAAGGCCCTGTGCCCTGGCCTTCGTGGCAGCCCAGCACTCTGCTCCAGCCAAGCTTTCCGTCAGCCCTGGGGTGGGACTGAGTTCAGGGTTTTTTCCTGCTCTGCAGAAAGCAGATTTTAGCTGAGATCCTCCTACTGGTAGACAACTGTGACCCTGCAGGTAAGGTCTGTTCTGGGAGAAGCAGATGTCTTCATCCTCAGAAAGGTAGCATGTCTGTGCCCTGTCATCTGTGTGGGGTGAGGACAGGACAGCCAAATGTCCCGCTGATACGGTTTTGGAATTGCTTTTAGGCTCCATGTGATTACTTCCTAACTGACACAGGCTGGGCTCAGCTCTCAACAGACAGACTTCAGAGAATGCTGGGGTGAGGGGTGACCTAGAAGCCATCTAGGAAGGGCGAGAGAAAGCAAGCTGAAACCGATTATGGGTTCTGTTTCTCTAGCTGGAAATATCCTTTCACAGGCTCATTCGTAATCAGAAACTAACTTAATTCAAAGACAGAATGTGTAATATGTGACAAAAGTCAGCAGGAATAACCCATTATATTTTTTTCCAAGGATAAATAACCTTATGGTGTTTTCATGTTAAATAACTAGAAGATATAAACCAAAGAAGTGGGATCAAGAATTAGAATTTCAAATGCCTGGGTGGTTTCCAGATGGTGCCTGCACCCTCAACATAATGAAAGGAGGGCCAGATCCCCGGTGCCAAGGTTTACAGCCCTCAGACACAGGTAGATTTTTGTTTCCTCTGTATGGCGGGTCTCCAGGTGTGGTGTGGGACCAGCACTCACATCTCTGCATGGAGAACTTGCTGGAAATGCAAGGCAAGCACAGCAGTGTGTTTCAGCCTCCCGGGGGTTCTGATGCTTGCTCTAGTTTGAGAACCACTGCTATGTATGGACGTGAGGCTGCAGTAAAACAACAGCCCTTGCAAAGTGAATTATCTGTGGCTTCGATTGTCATCATAATGTGAAATAAAATCTGATGATAATATAAACTTAAAACCCGACCCCCCCCCAAATACTGTGTAAAACAAAAAACTGGCCATCCTCAAAAGTGGTATTTTTATACCATGAAGTCTCAGTTTCTCTTGAGATCATATTACAACTGCATAAAGAATATTGTTCAGCTTTAAAGGGAAGTGGAGATGCCACGAGCCTTGTCCTGGGTGTTTTTTGTTTGTTAGATCATTTCTCAGTTTTGTTTTTAGTTCTTTCATACCTAAGCACAGCTCCCTTCTTCTCCTCCTACCCCCTCTAATAAAAGACATGTGCATCTGCATGGGGCAGGAAAAGTTTGTGACTTCTGGAAGATCTGAATTATAAATTGTGCTTTCTCTAGCTGAGCAAGCTATATGAATTCTCAAACCCCCAAGTAGCCTGATACGGCTTGGCTGTGTCCCCATTCAAATCTCAACTTGAATTGTATCTCCTGGAATTCCCACATGCTGTGGGAGGGACCCAGGGGGAGGTAATTGAATCACAGGGGCTGCTCTTTCCCGTGCTATTTCCGTGATAGTGAATAAGTCTCAAGAGATCTGATGGGTTTATTAGGGGTTTCTGCTTTTGCTTTCTCCTCGATTCTCTCTTGCTGCCACCGTGTAAGAAGTTGCCTTCACCCTCCGCCATGATCCCCCCCCAGCCACGTGGAACTGTAAATCTAATTAAACCTCCTTTTCTTCCCAGTCTCGGGATGTCTTTGTCAGCAGGGTAAAAATGGACTAATACCATAAATTGGTAACAGTAAAGTGGGGTATTGCTGAAAAGACACCTGAAAATGTGGACGCAACTTTGGAACTGGGTAACAGGCAAGGTTGGGACAGTTTAGAGGGCTCAGTAGAAAATGGGGAAATGTGGGAAGGTTTGGAACTTCCTAGAGACTTGTGGAATGGCTTTGACCGAAAGCCTGATAGTGATATGGACAATAAGGTCCAGGCTGAGGTGGTCCCACGTGGAGATGAGGAACTTGTTGGGAACTGGAGCAAAGGTAACTCTTGTTATGTTTTAGCAAAGAGACTGGCTGCATTTTGCCCCTGCCCTGGAGATCTGTGGAACTTTGACCTTGAGAGAGATGATTTTGGGTATCTGGCAGAAGAAATTTCTAAGGAGTAAAGTGTTCAAAAGGTGGCTTGGGTGCTGTTAAAAGCATTCCATTTTAAAAGGGAAACAGAGCATAAAAGTTTAGAAAATTTGCAGCTTGATAATGCAGGGGAAAAGAAAAATTTATTTTCTGGGGACAAATTCAAGCCAGCTGCGGCAATTTGCGTAAGTAGCAAGGAGCCTAATGTTAACCTCCAAGACTGTGAGGAAGTGTCTCCAGGCCATGTCAGAGAACTTCATGGCAGCCCCTCCCATCACAGGCCCTGAGGCCCAGGAGGAAAAAGTGGTTTTGCGGGCTGGGCCCAGAGTCCCCATGCTGTGTGCAGTCTAGGGACTTGGTGTCCTGTGTCCCAGCTGCTCCAGCGTGACTAAAATGGGCCAATGTACAGCTCTGGCTGTGGCTTCAGAGGGTGGAAGCCCCAAGCCTTGGCAGCATCCACAAGATGTTGAGCCTGCAGGTATGCAGAAGTCAAGAATTGAGGTTTGGAAACCTCCACCTAGATTTCAGAAGATGTATGGAAATACCTGGATGCCCAGGTAAAAGATTGCTGCAGGGGTGGGGCCCTCATGGAGAACCTCTGCTAGTGTAGCGAGGAAGGGAAATGTGGGGTCAGAGCCCCCAGATAGAGTCCCTACTAGGGCACTACCTAGTGGAGCTGTGGGAAGAGGGCTACTGTCCTCCAGAGCCCAGAATGGTAGTGCCACTTACAGCTTGCACCATGCCCCTGGAAAAGCTGCAGACACTCAATGACAGCCCGTGAAAGCAGCTGGGAGGGAGGCTGTATCCTGCAAAGCCACAGTGTGGAGCTGCCCAAGACCATGGGAACCCACCTCTTGCATCAGCGTGACCTGGAATCAAAGGAGACTGTTTTGGAGCTTTAAAATTTGGCTGCCCCACTGGATTTTGGACTTGCCTGGGGCCCTGCAACCCCTTTGTTTTGGCCAATTTTTCCCTTTTGGAATGGCTGTATTTACCTAATACCTGTACCCTCATTGTATCTAGGAAGTAACTAGCTTGCTTTTGATTTTACAGGCTCATAGGTGGAAGGGAATTGCCTTGTCTCAGATAAGACTTTGGACTGCGGACTTTTGGGTTAATGCTGAAATAAGACTTTGGGGAACTGTTGGGAAGGTATGATTGGTTTTAAAATGTGAGGGTGTGAGATTTGGAGAGGCCAGGGGTGGAAGATATGGTTTGGCTGTGTTCCTATTCAAATCTCAACTTATATCTCCCAGAATTCCCATGTGTTAACCGGAGAGACCCCAGAGGAGGTAATTGAGTCCTGGGGTCTCAATTACCCCAGGGGGCCGGTCTTGCCAGTGCTATTCTCGTGATAGTGAATAAGTCTCACGAGATCTGATGGATTTCTCAGGGGTGTCCACTTGTGCTTCCTCCTCATTTCTCTCTTGCTGCTGCCATGTAAGAAGTGCCTTTCGCCCTCTACCACGATCCCCCTAGCCATGTGGAAATGTAAGTCCAATTAAACCTCCTTTTCTTCCCAGTCTTGGATATGTCTTTTTCAGCAGCGTAAAAATGGACTAATACAGGCCGGGCATGGTGGGTCACGCCTGTAATCCCAGCACTTTGGGAGGCTGAGGCAGGTGGATCTCCTGAGGACAGGAGTTTGAGACCAGCCTGATCAACATGGAGAAACCCTGTTTCTACTAAAAATACAAAATTAACCGGGCATAGTGGCGCATGCCTGTAATCCCAGCTACGTGGGAAGTGAGGCAGGAGGATTGCTTGAACCCAGGAGGTGGAGGTTGCAGTGAGCCGAGATCAGGCCATTGCACTCCAGCCTGGGCAACAAGAGCAAAACTCCATCTCAAAAAAAAAAAAAAAAAAAAAAAAAAAAAAAAAAAAAACAAAAAAAAAAAAAAAAAAAAAAAAAAAAAGACTAATACATAACTATACTGTGTATGCAAAATGTTACACAGCACAGAGTTTCAACTGAGACAGTGAGCTTGGGAGAACAGACAGACTAGAAGAGAAAGGAATTGAGTCCTTCATTCCCCCCCCACTGAAGTGCTGGCAAATAAGAATATTGGCCAAGCAAACTGGTAGTTGAAAAAGCTTGCCCTAAATTCCATGTGGGATAAGGTGAGGAGGCTACATAGGGTCCTTAAGGGCAGAGAGATCTTGATCATTCCATTTGCCATCTTCATCCTCACTGGTATTAACTTTTATCTGCCAGGCACTGTTCTAAGGACTTTGTACTAACACATAGAATACTAAAAATGAGAAGTTCCCTTATCTGTTACCTCAAATCTGCAGGTGAGGAAATTGGGACACAGTAGTCATTTTCCAAAGGTCACACAGGTAGTGAAAGGCAGAGCCGCTTACTGTTACCCCCGTGCCCAGCACAGAAGGTGCCATATTAGTGCCTGCTAAGTCCTTAGCTTGATTTCTCCCAGACATAATAGCTAAGGAGGAAAGGTGATGGCAAATGAACATACTGACCAACCTCGCCAGAGAAACGAGTGCTTAGAGAGTTAAGGTTCATGTATCCTCTAATAAAAACAGGTCACCTCCCCACCCCAGGGAGAAACGTGGGTTATGTGGCTTTGGCAGAGGGAGACAGTTTGCATCTGCAAGGCTGAGGGGCCTAGTTCTTCAGGTGGACAGTGACTCTATTCTACTCATGGCTCTGCTGTGATTTGCCATCATTCCAAAGGTCTCAAAATGTTAAAAGACAAGGCCTGAGGCAGAAAGGAAACTCACAGGAAGGGAACGCCTGTCCATGCTACCATAATAGGTCACTGTCCTAGAGGACACATTTCAAATCAGTAAATGATCCTTGGCGTCTCCAGGTGTCAGCTGTGTGGAAACAGGGCCCGCCTGCCCAGGCGCCGCCACACGGAGTATTAGCAGTGGCAGGTGCAGGCTGGACCTGAGCAAGCATCGCCACAGATGCACCTCAGAGAGGGGCGACGGGCTCCATGAGCCAGTGTGGGCCCGCACTCCCCAATCCAGCCTCTTTGGATGGTGCTTTCTCCCCGCCTCCCTTCCCAGCCCACTGGCTCACAAACCATCAGACACTTTTTCTGGGCACAGTAAGATTGGCTGGCTTTTGAAGAGGTCAGCCACTCTAAACTTTCTAAAACTTTTATCTAAACAGTAGCTAATAGTTTTGGCCAGTATTTGATGCAAATCTGACATGTGGGGTAGGTCCTTGACCGAGGCTGCAGGGATGCTGTGAGGAGCAGAATGTTTTCATTCCGTTTTCAACCCGCTGAGGGAAATACTGTTGAGGCCAATTTTACACCTGAAAACTGGGGATGGAGCAATAAAGAAATTTGCCTAAGGCTACAACTAGTAAATGGTAGAGACAGAATCGGACCCTAGGAGGCCAGGACCATACAAGTCCTCCATGAAAAGAAAAGGCACTGTCCTGACTTCAGCGGTGGCAAACAGATGTCTCACTAAGCCATCCCTCTAACCTGAGAAGTGGCAGCATAAGGCTGAGGGCAGCGCAGAGGGGTCAAAACAGCCGTGCCAGTTAGTGGCGGACTGAAGCATTGAACCTGAAGTACCTGAGATAAAGCATGGATACCAGTTGCCTTGGGCTTGACTGTTTCAAACCCCTCAAGCCCGCTGTAACATTCAAGAGATCTACTGGCTCAGGGTCTCACACAGGTCCGCCTTGCTGCTAAATGTTTTGGAGCTTTTGTGTATTTGGCTGGGAATATGCAAAAAGTAAATGAGCCAAACAAGTTTATTGTATAAACCCAGAAAAGCCTGGAGACAGTCTGGGGGGCCCAGGATGAGAATGAAAATTGTGGCCTCTAAATGCTGCCCCCATGACTGCCAGCACCCCTTGTTCCTGAGTTAACACCAGAGCTGAATGGAGGCTGGTGAGCTTGTGGTCTTGGGGGCCATGGGCTCCTAGAGCTGGCTTTCCTGGGAGCCTTTCTGCTCCTCAGGTAGGGTGGGGCCTCCTGCCTTTGGGCTTCCATTGTAGCCCTTGGTACTCTGCTCTTTTTTCACAACTGAAGCTGCATCCATCCTGGGGATGTGGGTTTCCTAAGAGCAGGGCAGGCCGCTCCCCAGTGCCTGGCACCGGGCCAGAACCCTAAGGGCGGCTCCACACTGTGAGTAGGGGCCTGAGCCCAGACTGCAGAAGGACATGACAAAGGCAGGCCCGGCAGGCAGCCTGGCAGCCACAGGAGAGCTCCGGATGCCCTCCAGGACTGGCAGGGCAGCTGTTAAGCCCTGGCTCCATGGGCACATTGTCAGTGCCAGTCCTCGCAGCCCCTGCCTTCGGGGTCCAGCACTCCAACCTGGCCAAACCCACAGCCAGAGAGTGCTGGGCAGAGCTTCCTGCCAAGGAAGGCTCTTGCCATTTCTAAGCAGGTGCTCTGGCTCCATAGGAAAGAGGGAAGCTTCTCTGCGGATGTGTGGAGGCAGGGAGAGAGGGAAGGGCTGTTTATGCAGGTGGCAGCAGCACCTTTTGAGTAGCTCCAGAACTGGCCTGTGGACTGGGGTGGGAAATGGGTTGGGCAGATGGACTAGGGAAGTCCATTTCTTGCCAGGTAAGTTTGGTGGAGGAAAAGCAATTCTACCTGAAGAATCACAATAAAGAGCCCTTGGTACAAGATCCTGTGGGATCTAAGGGGAGGAGCTGAAGTCAGCATGCAATATTGGGAATACTTCCAGAGACAGATACCTCTAATATTTTTGAAGGTTGCCATGGGGTCTGTGGGTGGACAGAGAAAGGACATTCCAGCCAAGGCATGAATAAGCATGAGAGAGTAGGGGGTGTATGAATGGGTGGAGTTGGGGCTGGTGGGCTCCAGGAGCCAACAACCAAAGCTCCTGCCAGTAACACCTGCACGGGAATCCTGTGCCCAGAGGCAGTTTGGAGGATTAAGAAGTCCACAGTCACACCACTGCCCACCTCTCCTGGGTCACAGGCCTCTTCTTGGCACCCCCAGCAAAGAGTGAAAACAAACAGCTGCCCAGGGCACCTATTGAGGATGGAGGCTTCTTCGTCCTACCCCAGGGGCCAGGCTGTGGCTCTACGGTGTCTGCCTCCCGCAGAGCAGAGCCATGACCCATTTTAAATTACAACTCGGTACACACACGCAGAAGAATTTCTCCAAACCTAACCTACCCTTGGCTTGTGGAAGGCACTCTAATTTTTATCTTCTATCCTGTCCTTTTTATTATTTTTTTAATGATGGTCTCGATCCCTGAAATTGCTTTTATAACATGGGTGAATTTAGCCTGCAGTTCGGAAACACTGCCCTGGAAAGGGATGGGCCTACCCTTCTCCAGCCCTACTTCCCAGAAGGAAAACCGAGATGAAGGCCCTGCATCCTGGTGAGGGTCAGTGGCGGGCAGGCCCAGCAGGGCCTCCAGAGCTGCTCGAGGGTGCCACTCTGCCCCGTAGGCTGTGCAGGCCAGGGAGCGGGGACTCGAGGGGCTCCAAGCAAGGTGAGCTGCAGTGGGACCCAGGAGGGTGGAAGGATGCGGGCTGGAAGTCACAGAGGGTCAGGTTCAAATCCTGCCTCTTCTATTGACTGGCTCTCAGACCTTGGATCTGTGAATTAACCTTTGAGCCTCGGACTCCTCGTGCATAAGCCGGGCATAATAGTCTCTCCCTTGCAGTGTTGTTGTATGGACTCAGGATGATTTAATGACCCCCTACAGAACTCTGGAACATTTGCGGTGCTGGCACGGCAAGGCAAGGCAAGGCAAGGCAAGGCAAGGGACGGCAACCACGGCAGGTCCCTGAAGTCCTGGTTAACATTGGTTTCCAAAATTCCAGCCCGCCTGCGGTTTCTCCAGCACGCTTGAGAGCTGGGGACACGGCATGCACCAGGCACTCATTCCTGCACACCCCGCCCCTGCCCCACGGATGTGAGGGTCCCTAGCTCACCCCACTTCCTCCCCATCCCTCCCGCCAGCCCCAGCTCCAGCTCATCCTGCCAGTCTGGCTCGCGCGCTGCCTCCACAGCACCTTTCAGCAAGGCCAGGGACCATGCGGTTCTCCAGTCGGCCCCTGTCCCCCCTCCCCAACTGCGTTCCTGAAGGACGCTGTGAGCCCAGCTCTGTGTGTGTGGGGTGTGTGTGTGTGTGTGTGTGTGTGTGTGTGTGTGTGCATGTGTGTGTGTGCGCGTGTGCGCGCTGGGGGCGGGGATGTGCAAAACCCCGCGAACCCGCCGTCTGTCCACTCAGGCTGCAGGTCCCCGCGGCTCTAACAGCCGGTGCCCTGCTGGACACACCCTGCCTCGCGGATGCGGCCTTGGCAGGAAAGCCCCTGTGACCCTCAGACAGGGTAACAAGCCTGCGCCCCTCTCACCTCTGCCCGCGCGAGGCCCGCGGGAGGAAGAGGACAAAGGCCGAGCCACCTGGCCCCACGCCTCCTGCCGGTGTGACGGGAACACACTCTGCAGGCGGCCGCTTGGCTGTGAAGGCATGGCTGGCACGGAGCCTGCGGGTGCAGAGCGAGCGGCCGCTGCATGCCCGGGCCGAAGGGACCGCCCACCCTGCCGGGAAGACTTGCGAGCACCCGCGTCGCTGTGAGGTCACCTTGGGTGACCTGAGGGCAGGGAGGGCGCGGGGCGGCTGTGGAGGGCACAGTCAGTCTGCTACTTGTAGGGCAAGCGACAGACCTCAGTCCTCACCCCCCGTGGCACCCCGCAGCGACAGGGCGGGGGGTGGGAGGGAAGAGCCCGGGTGACTTCTGAAAGTGCCCCCAATCCCCAAGGAGATTGCGGTGCCTGAGGCAAAGATGGTGCCACTTTCTGCTCTGTGTAGTCCCAGTGTCAGGGCCTTCTGTGAACCGCGGGATGGACCTACATTAGACACCAGAAAACCCACACCTTTGCAAGTGGCTGTTTCTTTTCTGCGCCTGAGCCACTTGGCCCTTGCTGTAGCTTCCTACTCGTTTTAGAAAGTCCTGCTTGGGCTCACCTGCCTGGTCTACGTCCTTGCCAGCTACCTGGCCAACCACGAATCACGGCCCCAGGCTGTCCACAGGCTGCCCACAGGCTGCATCCACTGTAGCTCCTCTTGCAGTACACCCAGCCTCCAGCGCTGTATTGTGTGTGTACCTTCCTCTAGGCTGGAGCCCATTGAGGCTGCGGGTCTTTCTTAAATCCGGTAGCTCTTGCCTGGTGCTAGGCCTGGCTCCTGGTTAGTAAGTTCTCAGTAAGAAGGTTTTGATGGGCCAGGTGCCATGGCTCAGGCCTGTAATCCCAACACTTTGGGAGGCCCGGGCAGGCAGATCACATGAGGTCAGGAGTTCGAGACCAGCCTGGCCAACATGTTGAAACCCTGTCTCTACTAAAAATTAGCCAGGCATGGTGGCAGGTGCCTGTAGTCCAGCTACTCAGGAGGCTGGGGCAAGAGAATCACTTGAACCTGGGAGGTGGAAGAGGCAGACTTTGCAATGTGCCGAGATTGTACCACTGCACCCCAGCCTGGGCAACAGAGCAAGACCCTGTCTCAAAAAAAAAAAAAAAAGATTCTGATGGTCCAATGTATGAGGCAGGGCTGCCCCAGGCCTTCAAGGTCAGCAGCTCCCCAGGCAGGCAGATGCAGGCAGATGGGGAAGGTCAGACAGGAGGCTGGAGGAACCAAAGCCCCCTCCCATCCACACAAGTCAGGGCCTACACATTGGGCTGCCCCAGGGAGGGGCTGGGATGCTAGTGCCTTTGCCTCCTTGGAATTAGGTCACCATCCAGAGGCCTCGTGCCCTTCCCCTAGCACCAAGCCTTTTGTGGTATGGGGAGGCAGCTCAGTGGGAAAAGTGGGCCCCTCTGACTTGTGGGCCCCAAGTCAGAGGGGCAGGATTGGATGCCCTATCACTGCTGCTGAACTTTGTTCCCCATCTATGTAAACCAAAGACAATGAGCAGGACACACCTGGCAAGACTATTTAAGAGCTAAGAATGTCACCAGCCCGGGGGTGATACGCCTGAGGCCTTTGCCCATCGTCCTCCCAGGCCCAGTGCACCCCTTCCATCTCCTCCCAGCTGGGAAGGCAAGTTGTCCTGGCCATACAGAGAAAAACAGAGCTGTCTTTGGCCCCAGGAGCTTTTCTCAACATGAAATGTCTCATTTTTGTGATCTTAAGGCTAGGAATTGTGGTATAGGAGGAGCCAGGGTTTCCCTACACTTGTAGTTTCTTGCTATGGGGTCATTTCTACACTTTGGGGT
Source organism: Cebus imitator (assembly GCF_001604975.1). Taxonomy (NCBI): domain Eukaryota; kingdom Metazoa; phylum Chordata; class Mammalia; order Primates; family Cebidae; genus Cebus; species Cebus imitator. Next base: position 2,020,627 of record NW_016107348.1, on the reverse strand, counting down.
ATGCCGGTGCTCTCTCACAGCCTGAAGCCCCAAGCACTTGTTTTTCTGGCCCCTCTGCCCACCTGCCAGAGCCCCTGCATTCCTCCTTGACACCCATACCCCATTCTGTGAGCCATGGGGCCCAGGCCCTCCCTCTCCCTGCATGGGCATCATGAAGACAGGGTTCTACCTGGCTCCTGCTGCAAAGGCCCTGGGCAGGGGAACACACCCCAAACCCTGCACAGGACTGCCTCCCCGCCCCCCACCTTCTTTCTGGGCCACAGGCCCGCTTCAGTGCCCTTGCCCGATAAAGCTGCCCTGACACTCAGGTAAACCCGATTCTGCTGAAGGTTGGGTTTCTTGTTTCCAGGATTTGTTTTCCTAACCACAGCTGGCACCCTGGTGAGTTCTAAAACAGCTCTGGACTTCCTATTCTGCTTCTCAGTTGTGCCCAGCCAAGGGCCCTTGGCTCCTTCTCTCCTGATGACAAACCTTGCCCAGGGCTTCTCTTCCTCTAAAGGATGATCTGGAGGCTTCCGCATCTACCCTGCCGTCACCCTAACCCGGGGCCTCCCAGCCTTTCCTCTGGCATGTCCACCACCAGCACCCATGCCCTTCCCCACTCCCTGGTCCTGCCCATGGCTAGTGAAGGTCACATGAGTATCCAGCCCAGAATTTAGCAACTCAGAGTGGGAGAAGCTTCAGCCTTGCGTTTTAATAAGTTAAGACTGATACATGGCCATCCACTCCCGAAGAGGAGCCGTCCAGGCAGTGCTGAGGCCCAGGCAGATGGCCCATCCCCGCTCTCCACAGCCACCCACCTGCCCACTGACAGCACTGCCAGGAGGTCTGGGCAGAAAGTGTACAGCTGTGTGATGGCCAGGCACCGATGCAGCCCTGTCTCCAAGCTGGACAGGAGAACTATGACGAGGCCGCACAGGCCCGGCTGCAGCGACTCCTGCCTCCATCTGGGCAGAGGCAGCAGGTGGGCAGCTTGGGGCTGGTCTGGCCGGTCCTACTGGCTGGATCCTGGCTACTACAGTAGCATGTCCTGAAATTGGTCTTCATTTTTTTTTTCAACTTTATATCAAAAAAATTTCCTAGAAATGTTTAATATTCTGGCTACCAGATAACATCTCCCAGGTGTTCCCATACCCAGAATGGGCAGAAAACTGTCAGACCACACGTTCTGATTTTGGTTGGGCATATATGGTCAATAGCTGTAAGGCTGGTACTCCAGGACACTGCCCATTTCTGGATAAAGGGCAAAGGCAGTGAATGGGAGTAGGGAGGAACATAGATGAAAAAGGGGAGGGTCAAGGCCAACATGGACATGAGCTTTCTTTGGTTCCACAGTGTTGGAGGCTGGGGTAGCCTTTGATGGGGAGTGGGACCAGGAGGCGGGGCCGGCTCTCAGGCAGCAACCAAAGAGTCCACTGAATCTCCCTCCCCCCCCGGCAACAAAGGTACAAGTCAATGTTGACACCCCCTTAGACATGGAAGGAGACCCATTTTTTTTTTTCTCTAGTTCTGCATGAATGTCCTTAAAACACATATGCAAACAGGCTCCTTGCCTCTCCCTAAGGCAGTCCATCGCAGAAGCCCTGCCACAGCGCAAGGGGTTAGACACCAGCAGGATCCATGTTTCCAGCACAGGGCAGCTTGGCAGCACGTTCCCGGCCAACCACCCTCAGTGGCTCAGGGCTTCCGAGGCAGTGGCAGTGAGGGCAGTGGCACTTCTGGGTCACCGTGGTACAGGTCTCTGCCTCAGGACACGGATTGACAAGCTCTCTGAGTGGGCCAGCAGCTCCTTAATGTGAGCCAAGCCCAGCCCTGCCACCTTGGCCCCGTTGACCTCCAGGATCTCGTCGCCCACCCCCAGCAGCCCCGAATACAGCTTGGCCGTGCTCATGTCAGCCATCTCCTGCACGTAGATCCCTGCAAAGGAAAATGGGAGAATTTCACATTGACACCCAAATTGAAGACGTGCATGTCTGGAATGCTGATCTTGTCAGTGACGGGCTGTTTGTGTGGCTCAGGGAAGTGGTGCTCATACAGGGTACTTCTGTGCGTGGACACACACACACACACACACACACACCCATTGTTCCACCTCACAACCACAACTGGCTTGAGGCACAGATACACTGCCCCTCTTCCATGTCTAACTCCATTCCGCTGTCTCCGCTTTTAACGTGGAAATGCTCCTAGTGCAAATAATGTACCAAGCTGCTGTTACTCATTTATACCTGACTGGGAGTGAGCTGATCTTTTTCTGAGATGAGCTTTTCTTATAGAATAGGGAGGAAAATACTTTTTAAGAATTAAGAACCATACCTACTCGGTGCCTGGTACTGTGATCCAGTTGCTGCCTTCAGGTCGCCCAGGCCCAGCGTGAAGGCCGGGGTGGTGGGAAGGTTATCCTCAGAAGAGCGAAAGTGGCTGAGCTACATCCAAGCCTGGTCTGCTGCATTCTTGCCAAGGACTGACCCTGGCCTCAGTCTTACTCAGACATGGTTCCTCAGTTGGGATGGGGAAGCATCTGAGCAAAAAATTCTAGCCACGTATTTTAAAGCTCCGGTGGCCCCACCTCCAGTGGAGGCCGCTGCCCCCACGCCGCCTGTCCAGGGGTCCTGCCCTGCTTGCCTAACAGGAGAGGAGCTACGGGAAGGCCTGTGAGGACAGACGTTTTGCCTTCCTGAGCTCCAGAGTGGGGAGAGACCTGTCCTCACTTCCCCTCACACGCATGTCCAGCTCATCAGCAAACAAATCAACCAGAATCGAACCCCTCTCCCCTCTCCCATCTCCACAGCCATTCCCAGCCCAAGCACTGCCACTCCTCTTCTGCACATGCCCCTCCTGCCCACCCCAAAGAGGCCCTGCCTGGGTCTAGGAGGTGCCAAGAGCCAGCCTTGGGGAACCAGCTTCCCTGCTTCTTTCCCAGGCTCCGGCTCTCAGGGAGCCCCGTCAGTGGGGCAGGCCCTGGGGGGCTCGGGCTGGCTGGGTTAGCTCCCCTGGCCTCTCTGGGAAGCTTCCAGCTGAGGAGGCCGCCCCTGGCCTCAACTACGGCTGGAAACATTTTCAAATTCTCCTCCGGCTGCTCCCACCTGGGAGAGAAAGTAAGGTGCCAGCTCTCCCAGCGCAGGCTGGAGCCCCTGATGCCCATGCTCTGTGCCGGGTACACACACAGGCTGAGACACAAGCCAAGTTTGCTGGAGGACTGCAGGGCACACACCTGGCGCGGCCGCCAGCACTGGCAGAATTCACCAGGCCACTCAGTGCAGCCCTGGCACCCTCGCTTTTCCCATCCCAGCTCGGCTCACTCTGCATTTCAAAAACATGAGGCCACTGCCCACACGTTACTGTCTCCACTTCCTTCTCGAATCAGGTTCTTAGCGGGGGCCCGAAAGGGTGGCAGGTCTGTACCTCAGTCTCTGGCTTGACACTGCTCACCGCATCTTGGACTAGTGGAAAGCTGTCTCTCAGGTCCCCCCAGCCCTGTAGGAGCTTTGGGCAGCCCAGCCTCTGGCCCTGACAGAAGTCAGTCATTTTAAAGCCTGCCTCTGAAGTGTGGGTTTGAAAAAGCACTGACACCTCCCCCCTCACTGAGGTACCTGAAGGTTTGTGGCTCTGAATTTAGCAAATCTAATCTTTGCATACATTCCCCCTCCCTGGGCTGAGGTGTGGAATCCCTTTTGTTGTTGTTGCTTCTTGGCCAAGCTGAGCCTTTCCTGCTGGACTGTCGCCCCTGACAGTATGTCTGCCATCCTGGCTGCACAGGGCGTTTTCCCTCCGCCCTGCCTTTCACTGCTTGCCCTCTCTGTTTACGGGCTGGTGGCACGGGGAGGGGCAGGTAAGAAGGGGCCCCTGGGGTGAACCCAGAGAAGCGTCTGATGTGCCGCGGTTGTTGCAGGCGGGGAATAATGATAAACCCTGAAAGAATGCAGCCAGAGCCAGGCCAGGCACTGACGTCACTCCTGCCATTTTGGGGAGACTCGGGTAGATTTCACAACTGAAAGTCGTGACACAAATATGACAGAGAGCCTGCTGTCGTAGGCATTTATTGTCTGCTGGAAATGGCCTTTGTTGAGGATGTGTGATCTTTATGTTGTATCCAATTAGAAGCAGAAGGCAAAGCCTGCTGTTCTCACAGGCTCATATAGAGTCGGATGTGAACGCCAGCAAGCTAATATGATGACAGCAGGAGCAGGGAGTTCCTGGGCAGGACAGGGAAAGCTGGCACCAACCCAGCGAGGGGGCAAGGGCCCTGGGTCACTAGAGACCCCTGCCCATCAGACCTCCCTGACAGGTGACAGGGAGGGGCTCCCACTGCCTACAAGGGAGCCAAACGGGACTCTGGGGTGAGTTGGGGGCTGGGTATAAGCCCTGTTGTGCACTCACATTGACAGGTGAGTGCGGATCACCCTGGTCCCTGTCTGGGGTTCTCTTCCCCAAACAGACTTTTTCTTTCTGAAGGGAAGGGAAGGGGAGAAAATGCGAGGCCCTTTCTCCTGTGTGCCTTCTTGAATGCTCCTTATGACTCTTCTAGGTAGGTTTTGTCATCCTCATTTCACAGATTAGGGAACTGAGGCTCAGCAGGGATATCGCCTGCTCAAGGTCACACAGCCAGCAGAGGTGCTAGAGCACAAACATGCTGCGTCGTCCACCTCTGCCTCTACGCCGCCTGTCCAGGGGGCCTGTCCTCCTCGCCTAACAGGAGAGGAGGCTATGGGAAGGCCTGTGAGGACAGATGTTTTACCTCCCTGAGCTCTGGAGTGGGGAGAGACCTGTCCTCCTCTCTTCCCCTCACACGCATGTCTAGCTCATCAGCAAATAGTCAAATCAACCAGAGTCCAGCTCCTCACCTCTCTCCCCAATCTCCACAGCCATTCCCAGCTCAAGCACCGCCATCTCTGTCCTGGACTGCTGTAACAGCTTTAACATGGGGCTCCCTGGCTCCACCTGTGTCCCACTGGGGTATATTCTCACCCTGCTAAAAGTGTACATCAGAGGGTCTCAGTGCTCCGCTCCAAGCCTCTAGTGGCTCCCATTTCACTTGGCAGAAAGCCAAAGCCCCTTACAGTGGCACAGCCTTGTCTTTCCAAGCTCTGCCCCTCCTGACCCCTCGCCCTCTCTGCACTGTCCAGCCTGGCCTCCTTGCAGTCCTCACAGGCCAAGCCACCCCTCCACCAGGGCTTTGCACTTGCTGTTCCATCTGCCAGAATACTCTTCCCGCAGATACCCACGGGGCTCCTCCCTCGCCCCCACGCCCCTGCTCAAGTATCATCTTCTCAGAAAAGCCTCCCCACACTCCTGTCTGCACCAGCATCTGCCACACCTGCGTTATCTGTGTGTTTCTCAGAACTTTATTTTCACCATCTGACATACGTAGCACATTACACATAGCAAGAGTACACGTTTTATAGATATGGGCTAGCTGCTCACTGGGTAGTATATTCATGAGGACAGGGATTTGGTCTGTTGCATTTACTGCTGTATCCCCCGTTTCTATAACACATAGTAGGTGCTTAGTATATATTTGCTGTAACAATGAATGATGGAACAGACATGAGAACTCATGCTGCAGTCTGCAAACGTGGCAGCAGGCAGATTTTTTTTGCAGGCTAAACAACATTGACCTAGGAGATCAAAGCCTGGGACTCAACCCCCCATCAGCAGAGCCCAGCTGTAGCAGGCTTCTGCACGTGCC